>NW_026898665.1:0-56002 GCF_033153095.1 Gastrolobium bilobum
GCAATTGAAACCGCATGAAGAAAATTATCCGACCCATGACCTTGAGCTTGCTGCAATTGTTTTTGGATTGAAACAGTGGAGGCATTTCTTGTATGGAATGAAGTTTTCCATATTCAGTGATCACAAGAGCTTGAAGTACTTGTTTGATCAAAAGGAATTGAGTATGAGACAACGACGGTGGACCGAGTTCCTAAAAGACTATGATTTTGAATTGAAATATCATCCTGGCAAGGCTAATGTTGTAGCTGATGCACTGAGCCGTAAATCTGTGAGCTTAGCAAGCATGATGATTGGAGATTATAATGTGATTGAGAGGTTTAGAGATATGCAATTATCTAAAATCTTTCCTTGTAGAATTTGTGGCATCGAAATTACAAGCATTGAAAATGAACTGATGACCAGAATTAAAGAAGCTCAACTGCAAAATGAGAGTGCTAAACGACCGAAAGGTCAGAGTGGTGTATCCTGCAATGATGAGGGTGTACTATTATATCAGGGTCGTGTTGTAGTACCTAGGCAGTTGGCGAAGGAAGTAATGACAGAGGCCCATAAGGGTCATTTCACAGTTCATCCGGGAGCTACAAAGATGTATCAGGACCTAAAGATTAATTTCTGGTGGCCTGGTATGAAGAAAGATATTGCCGAATTTGTCTCTAAGTGTCTCATTTGTCAGAAGGTCAAGATTGAGCATAAAAAGCCTTCTGGTATGTTGCAACCTCTGGATGTTCCTGAATGGAAATGGGAGAGTATTTCCATGGATTTCGTAGTGGGATTGCCGCGAACACAGGCTAGTTATGATTCTATATGGGTGATTGTGGATAGATTGAGAAAATCCGCACACTTTTTGCCAGTTCGGGTAGATTTCTCTGCTGACAGATTGGCTAGGCTCTATGTGAAGGAGATTGTGAGGCTTCATGGGGTGCCTGAGAGCATTGTCAGTGATCGGGACCCGAAGTTCACTTCTCGCTTCTGGGGAGCATTGCAGGAGGCTCTTGGCACTCAATTGAGACTGAGCACTGCTTATCACCCACAGACGGATGGTCAGACTGAGAGGACCATTCAGACGTTGGAGGATATGCTGAGGGCTTGCACCCTGGAGTAGGGTACTGCATGGGATCGATATCTCCCGCTGGTTGAGTTTCCATATAATAATAGTTTTCATGCTAGTCTGGGTATGGCTCCCTACGAGGCCTTGTATGGTCGCAGGTGTAGGACACCTACTTGTTGGTCAGAGGTTGGAGACATAGAGCGGTTTGGATTGGATTTTGTTCAGGAGACTACTGAGCAGATCAAAATGATTAGGAATCGTCTGAAAAAGGCTCAGGATCGTCAGAAAAGTTACTATGATCTCAAGCATCGACCTCTAGAGTTTAAGGAGGGAGATCATGTATTCCTGAAGCTGTCACCGGTTACGGGTGTTGGACGAACCCTTGAAGTGAGGAAGCTGAGTCCGAGATTTATTGGACCCTACCAGATTCTTCGAAGGGTGGGACCGGTTGCTTACCAGCTTGCCTTACCTCCGCAATTAGCAAATTTGCATGATGTGTTTCATGTTTCTCAGCTGAGGAGATATGTAGCTGATCATTCTCATGTGGTTCAACCTGATAATGTTGAGATCTGGGAGAATTTGAAGACTCCTATTAGGCCACTGAAGATACTCGAAAGAGATGAGAAGAAGCTGAGAAATAAATCTATTCCTATGGTGAAAGTCCAGTGGGAAGGAAGGACGCCTGAAGAGTCCACTTGGGAGCGGGAAGACGAGCTTCTCCGGCAGTATCCTGAGTTTAAAGACAGGTACGTTCTTGATTTTGCGGACAAAATCGCTAAAAGGTGGGGTGACTATAATAGCCCTAACCTAATTAATTAGCAAATTGCATTTAATTAAATAATTAAGCATGTTTTAGTGAGTAAAATTAAGTATAAGGCTTAATTAAATGAATCTGAGTCACTTTGGAGTTAAAAAGTGTACTCAGTGAAAATTAAGGGGTATAAATGGGTGTAGGCAAAAGTACCCAAAATATAAAAATAAAAGTAAAAATATTCCTAGAATAATATTCCAGACTTTTGGGTAAAGTTTGGTAATTATTGAAGTTGAATAGATAGACGAACCAATACCCACTTGATTCCACTTAACTAATGTTAAGTGGCCAAAGCAAGTAGAAACCCAATCTTCCCCCCCCCCCCCATTTCCCCGTCGACAGAAACAGAAGAGAAGAGAGAAAAAAGAGGAAAAAAAGAGAGTGAGAGGGAGAGAGAACCTAGATGGAGCAATCCTTAACCGATTGGAGTGATTCAAAAGCCTAAACTACTCTAAATCTTCCCCTCTTTCATAATCCTAGCTTTGTTTTGAGTGGGGAGCATTGTGGAGAGGGATATTGGCCCTCAAAAATTCGCCCATTTTGTGAAATTTGGGGTTTTGAGTGCTTCAACCTCCATTGAAGCTTGAGAAGCCATCAATCCTTGGTTGTGCAACCGTTGGTGGTAAGATTCTACCCCTTGAACCTCATGATTCCTTGAAATTGCATGAGTTAGGGTTTAGGAATAGTGTTTTAGGGTTTTTGATGAAATGTTGTTAAATTAGCTATGTTCTAGGAGGAATGGAGCTTAGAGCATGTTGTGAAAAATGCTAAGAACGACGTTTAATCGGTGAAAATGAGCTTAGATAGCTAAATGAGTATATTTGGAAAATGGCAAGAATATGATGCTTGATATTGGACTTTCTTGCAATTGTACTCAATGGTTTGGTTGATTGATGATTGTGTCCTAATGATGTCTAGGATTGAGGCATTTGGACCAGCCGTAAGTGATCAACCATTGGAGCAAGCTATGGAGCTTGATTAGCTCCATTGGATAGGTGAGTTTATTCTTATGTTTGGTATGAATTGTATAGCTTGGTTGATAGCTATGAGATGTTATTGGATGCAATATGTGTTAATTGCATTAAACCTTGTGTAGGTTTTGTTTGAGAAGTGGAGTATTGTAATTAAAGGGCTGTAGAATCCGTGGGTGGTGAAAAAAGGTCGAATTGAAGCTTGAGGTAAGCCTTCGGACCTTGGGTGTAATTCCCTTGACTGTTCCACCAAGCCCTGAAAGGGTAGAGGTTGTGATTGTGTATATAAATGCAATAAAATAGTGTAATGCTTTGTTATACGTATGTGTATGCATTTGGTGTGGCATAAGATGGTGTTTCCCTATGTTGGTATGTTGCATGACGATGCGTAAATCATACTTGGTAGTTAGCTGGCCAGTAGGACTATTTGCATCTGAGTTTCCTTAGGACAGCTTGAGAGCTCGAGGGATTTCTCCTGGAGATGTTATTGCACTTTGCATAGATATGTATTTACTGCATTATTATTGTTATTGCTATTACACTGATATGGAACTGTGGGGTGGAGAGATGCTCCAAGGACCCCTGGTTTACTGGATATATTCGTATATCTCACCCCGTGTTGTGGGGACCCCCTTTCAGGTAAGGATGCTGCAGGAACCTCTGGTGGCAAGTGGCCATATCTGGATTAGCATATGCATGAAGTGTTGCATTTTTTGAGATTATACATGTTGTTTTGTAGCTCACATGTATAGAAGTGTAATTGATAGGCAATGATAGACTTATGATTTGTATATTGGAATGGACTTAGCCTATGCTCATGCCTTTGGTCATCTCTTTTGTTGATGGGAGCCAAGGGAATGATCATAGTGTTTTGTAAGCTAAGTTCCATGATTTGTAATGAATATGTACTGTAAATGATGCCTACTTGAAATTCAATATATGCATGCTTGTTATGTATTGAGTTATTGAATTGGTTGGGCTGAGAATCAATTAGGTACCTTTTGTTTAAATTGGGAAACGTTGAGAAAATAAAGGTTATGCTGCCCAAATTCTAGCTAAATCTCATGAGGAGAGGTTGGATGAGTGCTAGGATTAAGTTTTGAGACATGAACAATTGAGGTTTGGAATGGGGATACATTTTCCCCTAGACTTGGACTTGAAAAATGAGGGTAATGGAATTCCCTGGCAGCGCGCTTTAGCGCCCTAGAGCGCGCTTTAGCGCCCTGCTGCCCCTGTGAGAGCCAATGCTTTCGGCCTCTTCGCGCTGGAGCGCCCAGAGTGGGGGCTTAAGCGCCCAGGGTTGCGCGCTTGAGCGCCCTGATTCGCGCTTGAGCGCCCTTAGCCGCTGAAGGAGGAGATGCTTCTGCCTTTGCGCGCTAAAATGTCCCAAATGGGGGCTTAAGCGCCCAGGACAGCGCGCTTGAGCGCCCTGGTGAGCGCTTAAGCGCCCATTTACACTGAAAGACCTGATGCTTCCTGCCTCCGTGCGCTTAAGCGCCCAAATGGAGGCTTTAGCGCCCGATAACGCGCGCTTGAGCGCACGGTAGCGCGCTGAAGCACGCGGGGCCTGTGAACAACACCCTTTTGTGTTGCTTCCAATTGTCATAACTTGGGCTACAGTGCTCCGATTTGAGCGCGGATTAAAGCCACGCGTAGCTAACGAAGAGATCTACAAGATAGTAGAAGTTGTGAAATAAATAAGAAGTAAATTAATGATTTAAAAAAATGGAATAAGAACATGATGTTAAGCTTGATTTATCTGATTCTGCAAGGTAATATGGTTATGATCACGAAATTGGGTATTATAAGTTCGATATGTTTTAAAATGAAAAATTTATCCGAATTTTAATTGAACCCATGTGATTGTAACTGCGTTTAATATCATAATGCGATGTTAACAAACCGGTTCTAGAACGGGGTGTTACACTCTTCAAAGAAGGGTAAAGTAGGTATATTTAGTTACGTTTCTAACAGTGTTAGGAAGGGGTGGGATGAAAAAAGCTTAATTCTAATTCATGATTATAAGGTCCTCATGTACTCATTGGCGGACCTGTATTGGTGCAAGTGTGTGCAAGTGCACACATAAATTTTTGGAAAAAGTAAAAGTAAAGTATATTTTGGATCCTTAATAAAAATCACAGGGCCCAATTTAATCTTTGAGGAAGAAAAAATAGTTGACTCACGGTCCATTTGAATTCCAAAATAGACCCGGTTAGTCAAAATTGTGGTCCCTCTTAAATTCAAAGAAGACCTACATTAGTCTCTTAAAAAGACTAACTTGAGTCTATTTTGGAATTCAGAGGGATCACAAGTCAATTTTTTTCTAAAGGTTTAAATTGGGTCCCATAATTTTTTTGAGGTCCCAAAAAGTACTTTATTTTTGTAGTAAGATCAAGTTTTTTTTATATTCTTTTGTTTTTTAATATATTTAAAAAAAAATTTGGGGGCACCGTTGCCGAATCCACATCCCTAAATGTGCAGACATAAATAAGATTTCTTGGGTCCGCCACTGCATGTAGTGATCCTTAAAATCTCAAAAAATTTCAGAATAACCAACGAATAACCGTCTACCATTGAAGTTAGGAGGAATTTTAGTTGGTTCACTTTCGTTTTTGGTCTTAAGCAGTTTAGTTTTAAAATTCGTAAGTTGGTCTATAGACCTTCGATTTCAGTGATTCCAAAGCTTTCTGAAAGCTTTGCCTCTCTAGTTCATACGACAGACAAGAGTAAGCTCTCCTGCTGTCTAAAAATTTGTGAGAGTTATAACTGTTTAACGGTTGCATGTGATTTGCGTTGTCTGCTTCAAAACTGAACTGTAAATGTTTTTCTTGCCTGAATTAAAAGACTCAAATACAATTAATAGTACAACTCTTGGATGCATATAGGGGTTTTTAATGAAATGAATAATAATAATAATAATAGTAAAAAAGATTAAAATAAAATACAATTAAAAATATTATAGTTAAACAATTAATAGTACAACTCAAATACAATTAATAGTACATTCTCATAGGAGCTTTTATCTCTTTTTTATTATTAAAAAAAATCCTTTTATAATTAAAGTTTTTATAAAATTATGTTTAGCTAAATATATATATATATATATAGGCAAAATAATTTGTAATGTGACTGCATATAAGCATTGGTGCGGTCACCTAAAAACTATGTCGTTTTGGGTGAGAAAAAGGAAGTTTGCGTTCAAAATTAATTATAGAAAAATGAAATATTATATTTATTTCCATCTTTGTATGGTTATGATTCTCCATATTTAATGCTTTATATTTATTTCTACTTTTGTATGGTTATGATTTTCAAATTTAATGCTTTCATACTATAAAAATGAATGACCATCCATCTCTTGTATCGCAAAAAGAAATTTGTCATTCAATGTCCCACAGGTTTGTACATTGGAATTCCCTAGCTCTTTTAAATGCTTTCTACATTGGAATTACTCACTCTTTTAAAATTCGAATTCTGAATTGATTTCAAATTTTGGATTTCAATTTTAAATTTCAAATTGTAATGGTAGGAAAGGATTTGGAAATAAAAAATTAAATAAATAATTTTTTTTTAAAATCGAAATAAAAAATCAATGGAAAATTAAGTTAATCATTTATGGTATCAGACAACTCATTCAATATCCCACTGATTTGTACATTGGAATTACTCAGCTCTTTTATTTCTGCATTGGAATTGCTCACTCTTTTGAAATTCGAATTCTGAATTGATTTCAAATTTTGGATTTCAATTTTTAATTTCAAATTGTAATGTCGGGAAAGGATTTGGAAATAAAAAATTAAATAAATAATAATTTCTTTTAAAAATCAAAATAAAAAATCAATGCAAAATTAAGTTAATCATTTATGGTGACAGACAACTCATTCAATGTCCCACTGATTTGTACATTGGAATTACTTAGCTCTTTTAAATGCTTTCTGCTTTGAAATTGCTCACTCTTTTGAAATTCGAATTCTGAATTGATTTCAAATTTTGGATTTCAACTCTTCTAAATTTTGAATTTCAACTCTTTTGAATTTTGGATTTCAATTCTTCTTCTTTTATAATTAAATTACTAAATCTGATTTCAATTTTTGTAAATACAAATTTGTGAAATTCCAAAGACTAACGACACTAATCCTTGCAAAAAAAATTATTTATATAAAATGCTGACAGTTAGAGGTGGAAAACTGGGCTCGGCCCGGAGGGCTGGCCCGCTAATATATTTTTATAATTCAACTGAAATTTTATCCTTCTTCTTTTATAATTAAATTACTAAATCTGATTTTAATTTTTATAAATACAAATTTGTGAAATTCCAAAGACTAACGACACTAATCCTTGCAAAAAAAAAAAATTATTTATATAAAATGCTGAAAGTTAGAGATGGAAAACTGGGCTCGGCCCGGAGGGCCGGCCCGCTAATATATTTTTATAATTCAATTGAAATTTTATCCTTCTTTTTTTTTTGGTTAATAATTTTATCTTCTTCTTTTATAATTAAATTACTAAATTTGATTTCAATTTTTGTAAATATAAATTTGTGAAATTCCAAAGACTAATGACACAAATCCTTTCAAAAAAAATAATTATTTATTATTATTTTATAAATCTGATTGTAGTAAATGAAAGTTCATCTCTGAGATAAAATATAAAAACCTAGACGCAACTATAAAAATGTTTTTTTGTGGATAAATATAAAAACCTTTTACATGCTGATAGTTAGAGGTGACAAACTGGACTCGACCCGGAGGGCCGACCTACAAACATATTTTTATAATTAAATTAAAATTTCATCCTTCTTCTTTTATAATTAAATTCCTAAATCTGATTTTAATTTTTGTAAATACAAATTTGCAAAATTTCAAATGCTAACGACACAAATCCTTGCAAATAATAATAATTTATTATTATTTTTTAAATGTGATTGCATTAAATGAAAGTTCATCTCAAAGATTAGTGTAGTTGCTTTGATTCTGTCCATATGCATTTATTGCAATGTAAGCAAAAAATATGACTTATACATGCTTATTTGATTAAGTTGCATTCAAATCCCGTTCAGACAACATTTTGTTTGGTCTTTAAAAAAATTTAATCCAATCTTTTTTTTTTTTGCTAATGCTATGACTTTTGGATGTTAACATATTAGTGTTACTTATTTAATTAGTTTTTGTCTTCTGTATCGTAGGCACAAGGAACAAAAATCACACAAGAAATTACATATTTAGTAAGTGTTGAACTCATCTCTCCAATGATTGCTAAGAAATGACACTGAATGAATAGCATTTTCATATTATAGGTAAAAACTGATATTTTAAATCCATATTTGCTTGGTGTTATTGTTACCTTGATTTTGTTGATGAATGTTATAGTTAGCAATGATTTGTACGCATTTTTCTTTTTATATCATTTTCTCATGTTAACATGGTGTATTATGATGTAGTTGTATGCAAAATTAATTATCCCTCTGAATAACAGATTTTTGTTTGTGATTGATATTTGTAAAGCTCTGTATCAATGCTGTAATTTTTTTCACCTGAAATATAGAACAAAATAACGACACAGTTTTTCTGTAAATATAAAGTTTGCAGTGCGATTAACCAACCCCGGCGGACGACAAAATTTTTGATCTTTTTTCCATGTGCATCGCACGGGTAATATACTAGTATATATATATATATATATATATATATATATATATATATAGGCAAAATAATTTGTAATGTGACTGCATATAAGCATTGGTGCGGTCACCTAAAAACTATGTTGTTTTTGGTGAGAAAAAGGAAGTTTGCGTTCAAAATTAATTATAGAAAAATGAAATATTATATTTATTTCCATCTTTGTATGGTTATGATTCTCCATATTTAATGCTTTATATTTATTTCTACTTTTGTATGGTTATGATTTTTCAAATTTAATGCTTTCATACTATAAAACAACGTAATTTTGTATGACTGCACCAATCCTTAGGTGCAGTCACTGTAAATCCGCTAAATCCATATATATATATATATATATATATATATATATATATATATATATATATATATATATATATATAGAGGCAGGATCCTTTGACACCGGTGTCAAAGAAAAAGTTTGACACCTCATCTGAGAGCCGTTAGATTAAAAAAAATCAATGGTGTCACATGCTTACAAATCAGAATCGTTGATTTTTTTTAATCTAACGGCTCTCGGATGAGGTGTCAAACTTTTTCTTTAACACCGGTGTCAAAGGATCCTGTCTCTATATATATATATATATATATATATATATATATATATATATATATATATATATATATATATAAGACAGTTTGTGTTGTGATAAAGAGAAAGAGGGAGGGAGGAATAAAGAAAGAGGATTTTGGGAAGAGGAGGAGGGAGGGAGGAATAAAGAGAACTGTAAAAATTATTTTTTTCTTCTATTTTTTGTATTCAGTATATATTTTTTTATTTACACTATTTTTATTATTTTAGTTTTTTCTTTCACTTTTTTATAATTTTTAACATATTTGATCTTATTTTTTCTTCTATTTTTTTGTCCTTACTCTATTTTTTATTTAGACACATTTGATCTTTTTTTTCTTTTTTTATCACTTTATTTTCCTCTTCAAAGGAGGGTAAAGTAGGTATATTTAGTCACGTTCCTAATAGATCATATTAAATTTTACTCCTTTTTTTCTTATCCTTTCTCTATAAATTTTATTAAATGGAGAGTATTATTTTAACATTTAAAAATTATAATTCTCATTTATTAAAAATCTTTTGAAATCTCTGCAAATACAAAAGACTAAATTTATTTTCATCCCCTTATTGTTCTTCTCTTATTTTTATTTATAAACATATTTATGTGACTTTTCACTCTTATTGATACATTGTAATAATATTAATTATAAAAATATTTCTATCAATGGTTAAAAAATAAAATGTATTTTTAGAACATTCCTTTTTAACAATAAAGAACGCAGTTTATCAAAAAAAAAAAAAAAAAAGAACGCAACGTATTTTTGTAAAGATGTTATTAAGGGAAAGAAAAGTCTACTATGGAGCATTCTTTTTTTGCCAAATACGGCAGAAAAAAATAATAAATAAATTGTTTAATGCTTTTGAATTAATTAGCAGAAATTTTGAAACATCACAAGACAAATGAGACACAATTGATTTGTGGAGAGGTTCACCACATGACATAAGTTTCGAAACATTTGGGAGATTTATAGAATATTGACAGCTTGCATATACAAGTAAATCGATAGCGGGTAAGTTAGGAGTGGGTGACCTGTAATCAATGAAGATAATCATTCTCCCAAGCCATGATCATGAGGCATCAATTGTGGTTTCCAAATCAATATGTAGTGCAAACCTCACTCTGATTCAGAACGTGATTGATTCACATTCGGTTGTGCTCCCTGCCTCAAATTCATACTTTTATTCATTTACTCCAGGTAGAGCAAGCTTACAATCATGTGACACTAGAAATTTGTCAACTCCTTTGAAAATCAATAATCACCGTGTGCAAAGGTTGCATTACAGCTTCACCTCGACGTTCGCCACATGTTCGGCTATTCACTCACCAAAAAAACTCATCCTCGGGCCATAGCTTTCTTTGTTATTGGCTTCTAGATCTGTTCTTGATGGCCCATATCTGGGCGGCCCAAGAGCTTGAGCCCAAATCTCTCTTATCCTCTCCACGTCAGTCCTACTGACGAGACAACACCAACCCCCTTTTCTCTTGTCTCCTGGGCGACTACTTCCTCCATGTGAGACATCAAAATGTCTCACCTAGGGTTACCAACCCTGCAAGATACCACCCCAGGTGCCATAAATGGTAATCCCCTCTTTGCAGCAGTAACACCCGATGCTGCAATAACTGGCGTAATGACTGCACCACTATCACCACAGCAGCATCAGCCAGGTCTGGCGTTCCCAGAGTTGACCCCTCTCACCAACTCACCCCAAGCGAGTATATCACCCCTTATAAATACCCCCCCCCTCAAAGCTAGAGAGGGGCATGTTTTGGATCGTGACTATAATGACTCTAATTTTGTGATCTTAAATTTGAGGGTAATGATAAGGACTTTATGGTCATAAATAGAATGAAAATGAAATTCTAAGAATTAATTTTGATACCCATATTGAGGGTATTATGCACAGATGAATTTTCATCTGTTAATTTTGACTGTTAACGTAATAACAGTCTGTAGAATAGCTCCAAATTAGCAAATTATACTTAGAGACCTAATCTAATGATATAAACATCATGAATGGGGTTAGGATATAATTTGATGAAGATTAATACCCATATTGGGGTATTTTTCAAAAGTCACTTTTGCCGGATATTTTGTACTGCTGCAGTAGCAGCCGGTAGAATCCCGGAACGGTAAAAAGATGAGAAAATGGAAATAAAGACCAATATATGCCTAACAAGTCATAATTAGACCAAAAATGTTAAAGTTAGAGTCTTGGGTGTTTCAGGGTAGAAATTTGATAACCGTTCAGAGAAAAATTACACCGGGTATCATTAAATGACAGAAAGTCACTTAATGACATGGCGAAAACCCTAAAAATATAAAAAGACTCTTCCCCTTCCCTTCCCATCAGCAGCCCACTTCACTCTCTCTCTACCTTGGAGGTTTTCAAATTTTCTCCACCTTCTCTCTAAGATCCCACCACCTAAACTTCATTAAAATCCAAAACACTCTTCACCAAAGTTGTTCCCCTCATCATCCTCTTCAATAATATCCTATTTTTATTTCGAAAAACCAAATTTTCATGGTGGAGACCTTCCCATACAGCAGCGATTTTGGAGCTTCTTCATGCCATGGAGATGTTATTTTGAATTCTCTTGGAAGAACACTCCTTGGTGCTTGTTTTCTTGAGTCTAGTGTAAGTTTCTTACATTTTCTTCTTGAAAAACCCTACCTTTTCTTTTTTAAATTCATGTTCTTGGTTCTAAATCCTTGAATATTTCATGAAGGTGGGTTCTTGGTAAAAAAAGAAGCATTCTTGGTAAGTAAAGGTTGGATCTTGATCTAAAAGAGCCATCTTGGAGAGGTAAGGCTTGAATCCATGGAAAAGATGAATCCAAACCCTTCTTCCTCCCACTTTCCATTTCGTCCATAATAATTATATGTTGATAATGATGTTGTAAATTATTAAAAAATGGGGTCTTGATGGTTAAATGTGTGGTAGAGGTTTAAAACTCAAGAAAGATGAAGACTTGTAAGAAAAAGTGTCACATTTGGCTTGTGTGTGAGTTGTTTTTGATGTGGATGAACTAAGAACCCTAAAAATTCCATGCTTTAATTCTGCCCTCTTCATTAATATTAGGGTTTAGGGTTAAAATTAATAAAGGTGACACCTTTGGGGACTAAAGACATAAAGGACTTAATTAAACCATGAAAGTGTGTTAAAAAGACAAGTAAAAACCTTAATCTTATGACTATGCAATTCAGCCATATGGATATATATTAGGGTTTGATGTCTTAAAATGGTTCTAAGACTTAATTAGGACACTAATGGAGGAACCAAGTGAGGTGAATTAAGCATAATTGATTAATTAAATCTTAAACACATTTAAGGCTAAGTAACCAGTTTTTAGGCAAAATTGAGGAGAGCATATCTCCCTCCATAGAGGTCATATAGGGTTGTACCTTATATCAAATTGAAGCTTGAGATGTTAGCTATGTGGTGTCAAAATTTGGTATCAATTGAAGATGTATTACATTTTGTATGAAGACTAATAAAGCCTTAGGGCCTGATGGTGTCCCTATTGAAGTGTGGAGGGGCCTGGGGGATGTGGCAATAAAATGGTTGACCAATCTTTTTAATAAGATTCTCCAGACGAATAAGATGCCTGATGTATGGAGGAAAAGTATGATTGTGCCTATCTACAAAAACAAGGGAGATATACAGAATTGTTCAAACTATAGAGGCATTAAGCTAATGAGCCATACTATGAAGTTGTGGGAGAGGGTTATTGAACATCGCTTGAGGAGAGATACCAAGGTTTCTGTAAATCAATTTGGATTTATGCCAGGAAGATGTACCATGGAAACAATTTTCTTGATGCGACAACTAATGGAAAGATACCGAGAAAAGAAAAAGGACTTGCATATGGTGTTCATAGACCTTGAGAAAGCATACGATAGGGTTCCAAGGAAAGTTTTATGGTGGGTCCTGGAGAAGAAAAAGGTTCCATTAAAGTATGTAAAGGAAATCAAGGATATGTATGATGGGGCTACTACATGTGTAAAAGCTTGTAACAGATCATCAAGTTATTTTCCTATCACGGTAGGTGTACACCAAGGGTCGGCTTTAAGTCCTTACCTCTTTGCCTTAGTTATGGATGAACTAACAAAAGATATTCAAGAGGAAGTGCCATGGTGTAAACGATATTGTGCTTATTGATGAGAGCAAGGAGGGTGTTAATAGAAAACTTGAATTGTGGAGAAGCACATTGGAATCCAGAGGATTCACATTAAGTCGAAGCAAGACTGAGTATCTGAAGTGTGATACGAGATGAGGACCAAGAACCTGTGCATCTAAATGGTCAAGAGGTACCCAAAAAAGATGCTTTTAAATACTTGGGCTCCATTTTACAAAACGGTGGAGAGATTGATGAGGATGTAAATCACAGAATCAGATCAGGGTGGATGAAATGGCGCAGTGCATCTGCATTTTTGTGTGACCGCAAAATCCCCCTGAAGTTAAAAGGAAAATTCTATAAAATGGCAGTAAGACCGGCAATGCTATATGGAGCGGAATGCTGGCCAGCACATAGGCAACATGACCATAAGATGGGAGTAGCAGAGATGAGGATGTTAAGGTGGATGTGTGGTTACACAAGGATGGATAAGATAAGAAATAAAGATATTCGACGAAAGGTCGGAGTAGTACCGGTAGCCGAGAAGATGAGAGAACATAGATTGAGGTGGTTTGGGCACGTGATGAGAAGACCCATGGATGCTCCTGTAAGAACAGAAGTTTGTTACCAAGAGCTCAACACAAAAAGAGGCAGAGGTATTAATTACAAGATTTAATGGAGTGGATATAGATTGGAAGACAGTATGTCTTAGAACGGAATGGAGAAAAGCTATAAGTATGGTGGAGGGTTAGACCCGCTGTTATTCCTATGTTCCAGATGGTCCCTTTTTAGTCATTTTCCCCTTCATTTCCCCTACTTCTATTTTTTGCTTTTTTACTTTTTTACTTTTTTTACTTTTTTTACTTTTTTTTTTTTAACTTTTTTTTCAACCGTATTGTATCTTTCATGTGGGTTCATCTACCACCGACCCCAATTAATTTGGGATAAAGGTGTTGTTGATGTTGATGTTGATGTATGTTTGAGTGAGGACTGCACAAGGAGACCATGTGCAGGGGCACTATACATGGCTGCAACTTCCACGAATTTTTTCTCCCTCTGTACTTACTCAAATTAGGCTAATAATATGTCTAATTAAAGATAAAGGTGTCTAATTGTCTACATAAAAATTTGAGAGCAATTGGTTTATGATATTTTCCAGAATCGTATAAATGGTAAAGGATGTTTAGGGCTCTGTTTGGAGTTGGCAAATAGCTTTGCTTGTCCAACTTCAAATAGGGATAATCGGAGTTAGGAAACTCCAAATGAGGCATGTGATACCTTTTTGGAAAGGTAATTGAATCTATATTAACATATTAAAAGATGAGAATTTTATAACAAGTGAGTTATGCTCAGTGACTAGAAAACAGAAGCATGTACAGTTATTGGAAAACCGTAAAAGTGATATTTAAGCTAAGTGGGCTTAGGGGAACCCTTAGTAACTTATAATAATCATAAATATGGCTTGGATGAGTTGAAAATAATCTAAGTTACCTAAGTGAGACTTGCATGTGATTCTAAGTTATGTAATTAATTGAAGATTTAGGTAGCTTGTAATAATGCACTAAAATACGTAATTATGTAATAATTGGTCTAGACTTGTAATGGGCATATTATTGGCATATAAGTATGAAAAGTGAAATCATTAAATGATTAAGTCGTGGATATGACTTGATTAATTAATATATAATTAATGATGTGAATGGTTCCAGCTCTAGGTGTGCCTAGAGAACCGTACACTTGAGGATTTTGTTGAAGCATACGTATACTATTGGAGTATGGGCTTGTGCTAAGCTCCCTGAGGTAAGCTCCTAGTTCTAGTTGACTCCTCTCTCTTGTGGCCCCACCATGATGGTGGGCATTATGGTTATATTGTATGAATGTATATGGTATGATGTATATGTGCATTCATTCACATTCATATAGTTGTTATATGATCTTGATGTTATGATGATGCACTGATGATATATGTTATGAGGATCCTGGCCAGTGATCATGGTATGCAGACTGCCTATGACTTGACTCTGGGAGCTATTTCATACTGAGGTTGTGTTGACTGTCTATGGCTTGACCCTAGAAGTCACACATGTGTAACCGTCTATGGCTTTGACCCTGGGGTTACACAAGGATGATATGATGATGCTATGAATGTTAAATATCATGTATGTTAACAACCGGAGTACTACGGGGTGTTACTTTGGTATCAGTATACAGAGCAGTTTCACCGGGACGTTCACTGATGTATTGCTTAAGTGTTAGAACTATTTATTGAGTGTCATGATATTGCATATGCTATCACTTGATTGAGCGTAGCTAACTCATACCTCGTGCAGTTTTGTGTAGTGACATGGCACCTCAGGGGAGACCCAGGCGAATAGTTCAAAACCCTCCTCCTGATCCTATTGTTGCAGCTATAGCAACATTGCAGCAGACCCTGAATGAAACCAGGGAAGCTGATTTGAAAAGAATCGAAGAGGCCAGAGAGCGAGATAGAGAGCAGCTGAGAAAGGCCAGTGAAGACCTTATGGCGCAGAATAGGCTGGCCAATGCTGAGATGATCCGACTACTGTTGACAGAGGTACGAGGAAGACCTCCACCACCTCCTCCACCGCCAGTTACACCACATGTGCAGCAACAGGTTGCACGTGCTGCTGGTCCCGTACAGATTCTTGAGCCTGTTGTGCTGGTACAGGAAGGGTCAGGATAGGCCCATCAAGAGGCAGAGGCATCTGTCCATGAGGGACTAGTGAGACAGCCAATTATTGAGGTTGATAGATCAGCTATACCACCTAGGTTTGACCGGGATACTAGAGAGCGTATGCTAAATGCTTTCAGGAAGCATTCCCCACCTCACTACAAAGGTGGAAGAGATCCCATCGCAGCATTGGAGTGGCTCCAAGAGATGGAGCGCATTTTTCAGGTTATGGAATGTGATGCCAACACGAAGCTCCTATATGCAGTGTACATGTTATAGGGGGATGCTTCTGACTGGTGGAGTAATGTTAGAAACTCACTTGAGTGCCAAGGTTATGCTATTACTTGGCCGTTATTTGAGAGGCATTTTCTGCAGAAGTACTTCCCTGAAGAAGCCAGGGAAAGGAAGAAGAGTGAGTTTGAAGACCTCCGACAGGGAGGCATGACTGTGGATGAATATCTGAGCAAGTTCAACTGCTTGGCAAAATATTCTTGTTATGGTAGAGCTCCCCTCACTCCAGAAGACAAGGCCTTTCGATTTAGGAAGGGTCTGAATGATATGATAGCAGACAAACTGGCTTGTCATTGCACCAGAGATTTTGTGGAGTTGATCAAGCAGTGCCAGAATATTCAGGAGCACTATCGTACCAGGGGGAAGGAAGCAGTGGGAAAGAGCTTCAGTGGGAGGACTACGCCCTGGAAGGGTAAGAGCAAAGGTTTGCAAGCACAGCAGAATACCAAGTTTAAGAAGACTCCCTTTGTGAAGAATGGAAGCAGAATGTCTGGTGTAGGGAAGATTCCCACTTGTGCCAAGTGTGGGAAGATGCATACAGGTGTTTGTCGACTGGGGCAGAATGTTTTCTTCAGTTGTGGTCAGGCAGGACACTATTCCAGAGAATGCCCCAAGAAGACGGGACAAGTTGCAGCTATGCAGGCGATCCCTATTCAGTCTGTGCCTACTCAAAGAGCCATAGAGGAGCCTATGGCGCCCACTAGTGCCAGGGTATATGCAGTGATACAGCAGGAGGCAGAGAGGTCTTCAAACCTTATCAGAAGTACTATTCTTATCAGATGATATGCTTTTGATGCCATGTTTGATTCTGGAGCTACCCACTCCTTCATATCGGAATTTGTTGCTAATGGGGTACATCTACTCATTTATGAGTTCACGCCTCCTATGGTAGTGAAGACTGCCACCGGAGACATTGTTTCTACTTCTTTGAAGTGCAAAGAAGTCAGATTCATATATGAGCAAGAAGAGTATATGGTGGATTTGATAGTGCTTGAGGGCATGAATCTACACATTATCTTGGGTATGGATTGGCTGGTCCGATATGGTGTGATGCTAGATTGTTGTAGCAGAAGGGTTTTCTTTGCTTCAAAATGAGAAAAGCCGGACAGTTTGTACTTGACGGCACATAAATTAAATAAGGCTCTAAATGTGGGAGTTGCAGGATACATTATCCTGGGAGGACTCGTAGGAGACTCCAAAGAACCTACTGCTAATATTCCGGTTGTGTGCAAGTTTGAAGATGTATTTCCGGAAGAAATTCCTCATTTTCCACCTGAGAGGGAGATTGAATTCTCAATTGACTTAGTACCTGGTGTGGGGCCTATCTCATTGGCTCCATACCGGATGTCACCAGTGGAGTTAGCTGAGCTGAAGAAGCAGTTAGAAGAATTGTCCCGCAAGAACTTTATCAGACCGAGTGTATCTCCTTGGGGTGCACCAGTCATCTTCGTGAAGAAGAAGGATGAGACTATGAGGTTGTGCACTGATTATCGACAGTTAAACAAGGTGACAGTAAAGAACAAGTATCCTCTCCCACGCATTGATGATCTGTTGGATCAGCTCGGGGGTGCTTCAGTGTTCTCGAAGATTGATCTTCGTTCCGGATATCACCAGATCCGGGTAAAAGCAGAGGACATCCCGAAGACGGCTTTCCGATCCAGATATGGGCACTATGAGTATCTAGTGATCCCATTTGGGCTTACTAATGCCCCGGCCATGTTCATGAGTTATATGAACCGGATTTTCAAACCACATTTAGATCAGTTTGTTGTGGTATTCATTGATGATATTCTGATCTACTCTAAAAGTAAGGAAGAACATGCAGAGCATTTGAAGATAGTTTTACAGATTTTAAGGGAGCATCAGTTATATGCCAAACCATCCAAGTGTGAGTTTTGGTTACATGAGATCCAATTTCTTGGACACGTTATCTCCTCTACAGGAGTGGCTGTTGATCCGAGTAAAATTGAAGCTGTGTTGGATTGGGAGAGACCCAAGAGTGTTACTAAGATCCGGAGTTTTCTGGGTTTAGCTGGATTCTACAGGAGGTTTATTAATGGATTCTCCAGAATCGCCTTGCCATTGACTAGGTTGACCCGAAAAGGGGTGCCATTTGCATGGACCCTTGGGTGTGATGTGAGTTTTCAAGAATTGAAAGATAAGTTGACTACCGCACCAGTTCTGATTCTTCTTGATCTAGAGAAGAGATTTGAGATCTATTGTGATGCATCCAAGTATGGATTAGGGTGCGTGTTGATGCAGGAGCGAAAGGTAATGGCATATGCTTCTAGACAGTTGAGACCACATGAAGAGAATTACCCTACTCATGATCTTGAGTTAGCGGCCGTGGTTTTTGCATTGAAAATATGGAGACACTTCTTGTATGGAGCTACCTTCACAGTTTTTAGTGATCTCAAAAGCTTGAAGTATCTATTCGATCAAAAGGAGCTTAATATGAGACAAAGGAGATGGATGGAATTCCTGAAGGATTATGAGTTTGACCTTCAGTATCACCCTGGAAAGGCGAATGTAGTGGCTGATGCCTTGAGCAGAAAGACCACGGGTGTGGCTAGCATGATGATTGCAGAGTATGAATTGATTGAGGAGTTCAGGGATTTGCGAATTTCTATGACACCATTTGAGACTTCATATTTCATGACTACGGTCGAAGTCCAAAATTCGTTAATGGAAAAAGTTAAAGCGGGCCAAGTGCTTGATGAAGGGATCCAAATGATGAAAGAGCAAGATTTTGTGTTCACCGATGCTTCTCATGTGAAAATACTAAAGATCGGTTAATTATCCCAAAGGGGCCAATGGTAGAAGAAGTGTTAACCGAGGGCCATATGGGTAAGTACACAATTCACCCGGGTGCAACTAAGATGTACCAAGATTTGAAACAAATTTTTTGGTGGTCTGGGATGAAGAAAGACATAGCCCAGTTTGTGAATAAGTGCCTTATTTGTCAGAAAGTAAAAATTGAGCATCAGAAGCCTTCTGGTTTGTTACAGCCATTAGATATTCCGGAGTGGAAGTGGACGAGTATATCCATGGACTTTGTTGTTGGATTACCAAGAAGCCATGCTAGATTTGATTCCATATGGGTTGTGGTTGATAGGTTGACTAAATCCGCTCATTTCATTCCTATCAAGACGACTTTCTCCACAGAGCAGTTAGCCAGACTATATGTCAGAGAGATTGTGAATCTTCATGGCATTCTCGAAAGCATAGTCAGTGATCGGGATCGGAAGTTTACTTCACGCTTCTGGGAAGCACTGCATGAGGCCTTTGGTACTCAATTGAGATTGAGTACTGCATACCACCCGCAGACAGATGGTCAGACAGAGAGGACCATTCAGACACTAGAGGACATGCTGAGAGCATGTGTGATAGAGCAAGGTAATGCTTGGGACAAGTACCTGCCACTGGTTGAGTTCTCCTACAACAACAGTTATCATGCCAGTTTGGGCATGGCTCCTTATGAGGCCTTGTACGGCCGTAGGTGTAGAGAACCTACTTGTTGGACGGAGATTGGAGAAAGACAGTTATTGGGGCCAGACTTGGTCTAAGAGACTACAGAGCAGATTGAGATGATCAGAGATAGGCTGAAGAAAGCCTAAAGCCGTCAAAAGAGTTACTATGATGCCAAGCACAGACCCCTTGAGTTTTCTGAAGGGGATCATGTATTCATTCGATTATCACCCACTACAGGTGTTGGACGTGCCTTGGGAGTGAGGAAGTTGAGTCCACGATTCATTGGGCCCGGTCGGACCGGTGGCGTATCAACTTGCTCTACCTCCCAACTTGGCGAATTTACATGACGTCTTCCATGTGAGTCAACTCTGCAGATATATATCTGATGACTCACACATTGTACAACATGATGACAAAGAGGTTAAGAAGGACCTGAAGTTCGTTGTTGGACCTTCTAAGGTTCTTGCTCGAGATGAGAAACGGCTTCGAAATACAGTTATTACCATGATCAAGATTCAATGGGAGGGATTGACACCTGAGGACGCCACATGGGAGAGGGAGGATGATATTCTCCGGCGATTTCCCGAGTTTGATATCAGGTATCATCCGATTTTGAGGACAAAATCTTTTTAAAAGGTGTGGTGAATATAATGACCCTAATTTTGTGATCTTAAATTTGAGGGTAATGATGTGGACCTTATGGTAATAAATAGAATGAGAATCAAATTCAAAGAATTTTGATACCCATATTGAGGGTATTATGCACAGATGAATTTTCATCTGTTAATTTTGAATGCTGACGTAATAACAGTCAGTAGAATAGCTCCAAATTAGAAAATTATAGTTAGAGAGCTAATATAATGATATAAACATCGTGAATGAGGTTAGGAGGGAGAAACAATTCGTGGAAGTTGCAGCCATGTACAACGCCCCTGCACATGGCCTCCCTGTGCAGTCCTCACTCAAACGAACATACAGAATGGAATACATCTTCACCTGATACCAAATTTTGACACCACATAGCTAACATCTCAAGATTCAAGAAGTGACTTTTGAAAAATACCCCAATATGGGTATCAATCTTCATCAAATCATATCCTAACCTCATTCATGATGTTTATATCATTAGATTAGCTCTCTAACTATAATTTGCTAATTTGGAGCCATTCTACTGACTGTTATTATGTCAGCAATCAAAATTAACAGATGAAAATTCATCTGTGCATAATACCCTCAATATGGGTATCAAAATTCTTAGAATTTCATTCTCATTCTATTTATGACCATAAGGTCCTCATCATTACCCTCAAATTTAAGATCACAAAATTAGGGTCATTATATCCGAACTTGGCTAACACTCACGACGCGTTTAACGTGTCTCAACTTCGCAAGTTTGTAGCGGATCCTTCGCACGTGGTTCAACCGGATGTTGTGCAGGTTCGGGAGAACCTATTGATCTTCCACCGTACCACTCAAGTTTCTCGATCGTGGCGAGAAGAAGCTGTGGAGCGGGACCATTTCGATGGTCAAAGTACGATGAACGGGAAAAATCCCCAAAGGGTAATTCTGGGAGCGAGGCGACGAGCTTCTCCGGCCGTATCCCGAGCTTCGAGACATGTATGTTTTCTGATTTTGAGGGCAAAAACCTAAAAAGGTGGGGTGAATGTAAGAACCTGCACTGTTAATTAAGGAAGTTAATTAATTAATTATGTGAAATTAGGAAATAATTCCATAATTGACCCTAATAATTATCATGAGGCTTAAATAAATGTAGTAAACGATTAAGAATGCTGAAAGTCGCTTTTCTGACGAAAAGTGCAGATACCGGTTCTGCTAGTCAGTATAAATGCGTACCGAAAAAAGTTTCCCAGAAAATTATAATAAGTGCATGATAATTCCTAGAATAATATATAGGACTTGTAAAACGAGTTTCAAGTTAAAATAATGAGAACTAGTGCCAGAACTGATACTGGCTATGGGAAAAGCGCGTACCGAAAAGGTGCTCCGAAAAAAAGATAAAAATATGATAATTCTTATAAAATTGAGTAGGTTAAGAATCCTGAGTTTGAGATTAATATGCTAAGTGTAGTAATTAAAGTTAATACTGTGTGTTTTATGGTTAAGTGACAATAAATACTCACTTTGGACCAAAACCCTAGGCATCCTCATAATTCCTACGCGTGTAGCTGCTGCCTCCTTTCAGTTTTCACTGTTCCATTGCTCTCTTCCATTGTTCTTGACCAAAACTCAACCAAGAGACCATTTCTTGGTTGTTTCTTCATCCTAAACACTTGGTGTGAGTGAGAGTTACCATTGGGAGTGTGTTGCTGAGCTTGGGTGTCTGTCTTGAGGGGTTTAGAGGGCTGTGTATGAACCTTGTTGAGAGAGCCTTGGTCTTAGCACTTTTAGCTTGATGGAGTCATCTTTGGATGCAAAGAACCAACCTTTGTATGCCATTTTCATTTTTCTATGAAGTTAGAACCTTAGAGACTGTTTGTGAGCTCCAAGAACCTTCTTTTCTGAGTTGTGAAGCCTTGGGTATGTTCTTTAACCTTTGGTCATGAGTTTTATGCTTAAAGGTGGTGTCTTGGCATATTTAATAAGATAAACAAGTAACCAACATGTTAGATAACCTAAATGGGCTTAAAGATGCATGCTTTAACGATTTAGGGGGTTAAAAGATGAACATTTGGAGTGATATCTCGCGAAATACAGAAACTGCATTCTGTCGCGCAATATCCGGATATTGATATCCGGATATTGGGATCTGGATATCCGGATATTAGAAGAGAGATATCCGGATATTGATATCCGGATATGTCCCCGACAAATATCCGGATATTCTGGGTTTGCGATGAACAGTAGCTTACTGTTCATCGAGAACTGATGTTTGGGAGTTTGTGGACCCTAGATGATGAAGTTGAACTTCTGTAATAATTAAACTAAGTCAGAATCAAGGGATTAAGGGCTTATGGCTTTGTAAAGAGCCTAAAGACATTAAACGTAAGAAAAGGCGTTGTCTTTATGTCAAAGGTTTGTTGAGTATGTATATTGATATATTTATCGGTCCAAAACAGATTGTTATTGTGCTGTGTGTGGACTTTGAGCTGGGTTGGATTCTTGGTTTGGATAGCTAGCTTGAAAGGTAAGCTTTCGTGTCCTCGGATTAGTCTATTGTTTGTTCCACCGACCTCCATGGGAGGGTGGTTTATATGCATGGTATGCTTTTATGAAAGATGAAATATGCATTGATATATGCCTGAGATGTATTAAGTTAATTGTTGACTACTTGCACAATCAGGTAGCGACTCTGGTGTGTAAGACATATAGTGTATGAAAGTGATGTTGTCACTTACACGATCAGACATCGACTCTGGTGTGTAAGGTATAAGACTGCGACTCTTATGTTTAGATGGGTCGCAGACGTGCATAATCCTTATCCTGTTCCCTGGCCAGTCGAACCGCATTTACATACATCACATGATTAATGAGTTATAGTATTTAGCTCCTTGAGCAAGAGATTATACTGTCATGATATATATGCCTTAACATGAACATGCATTGAAATTAGTGGTTTTGAACTTATATTATACTTGTAAGTGAGCTTGGGACGGAAGAGTCCTTGAGGACCCCTTGTCTTACTAAGATTTATTGTTTAGAGATCTCACCCCACGTTTGGGGGCGCTTATTTCAGGTTCTGGTAATTTGGGGGCTGATGCCTCTGGCGGCAGGAGGCCTGAGCTTAGTTGATGATTTTACTGTTTATATGCTGGCATGACTGGATTTGGATGTTGGTTATGTTTTCCGCCTTTATATTATATTGTTGCTATGTTGAGACTTGTTGGGCTTTGTTGCCTTATTTGGGTGAGCATGGGAGTTGTCCATGCCACTATATTGTTAGTACTTTTAGCTTAAATTGTATAAACTGCTAGTTGGTCTAGTCTACGTGTTGTAGTTCCGTGACTAGAGACATATATCTGTTATTTTAATTAATGAGGTATTTCGGTTAGCTGTCTTTTGTAATTTACATACAGGCAATGTTTTGAAAATGAATTAAGTATTCAACTTGGCTAAGTATAATGACGTCATAATTGAAAAGAAAAAGATATTCCGCAATTTTAATTAAGCGTGGCTTAAAACGATGACATGTTAACAAACCGGGTTAACACGGGGTGTTACACTGATGACATGCAAGGGGCACGCCAAGAATACGTCCCCGTCCGCTGAAAATCATCCAAAAATAGTAGATACCGCGCATGAACGAAGCTCGATGCAGTCTCAACAAACAACCAACCACCTAGAATGCGCAAGATCAAAGCACGTGTGTATCTCATACGGCCAGCTTCAGTGCCGGCATGTTCATGGTAATGTAGAAACCGACCCTCAGAAATGTCAGAGAAATTCGGTTCTTATAAAAGTCGCGCTGCCGAACCGGCTGTATGTCCAACAAATCTCTCATAAGTTGGGAGAAGGGATGGCCTCCAACGCGGCCACATACAACCTCTCCATCTATGGGCAATCCCAGCAGATGGTGGACATCCTCCAAGGTAATCGTAACCTCACCCATCGGCATATGGAATGTGCGCGTCTCAGGACGCCATCTCTCAACAAGGGTCGAAATGAGTGAGTGATCAATCTGACAATAAAAAAAATTACATTTTATCACAATTTTTGAAACATACAACATGTAATTTTATTTGTTATCAAGTCTAAGTATCACTAACCTCATGGTTGTGCAGACGCGCAACGTGATAAAACCAAGCCTGCCTAAGGTAAGGATGGATATCCTCGGGTATATCCAAATGATCGTGTGACGCAGTGTGTCTGACATTGAGGACACGATCATCTGCATTTGCATCATCAGATGTGTTCCATACATGCGTCGAGATGTGTTTATCCTGCAACATGAGGAGAGAACGCACTGATGGACCAGGGTCAATGAAAGTCTGGTGCGGGTCTTGCTGCTCCATGGATCTATTTACAAATAATAAATACAAAAATTACTAAGAAATGAATAAATATTCAACATTATTTAATTATTCTATACTCCATAAATTATTAAATATTACATACTAAATAATAACAAATTAATGTTATTTGATTATTAGTAACAACAATTGAATAATAAAAATTATAAAATACAATAATTTAACGACATTAATTGTGTAAGCCAAAAAATTTATAATATATTAAATTATAAAATACAATAATATATAATGTTATACAAAACTTAAATAATATATAAAAATTAAAAACTAATTACTAAGAAATAAATAGATCAATATTGTTATTTAATATAATATATTACATTTAAATTATATTATAGTACCAAATTAAATAATTTCATACAAAGATATATATTATATTATACACAAATTATATAAATGCTAAAAATAAATACTAATTACTAATAAATAAATAAATACAAATAAAAAATTTCTCACATTTATTTTTCAATCCTATAACTAAATAATTTTATTTAATTCAAATATTTTCTAACCTACATTTCAACTTTACCATAATCATGATTTTAATTATTTTCTAACAACTTTACCCTAAACCCTAATGTGTCATCAACATTATCCCTAAAAATTATCTTAACCTAAATCTTATAAATAAATAATGCATATAAAACAATTTATTAAATAGATTAATTAAACTATAAAATATTTAACTACTACCATTAGCATGTAATTACTAAACTACTAATATTAAACTAATTAAAATAATAAAACAAATAATATGTCATCTAACCTAATGTTTCATCTTACATATAATATAATTAACAACAATTAAATAACAATAAAAACTAAAAAAAAAAATTAATGAAATCATGAATAACTAACCTCAAATGAAGACAAAGAATGAAAATGAGAGAGAAAGAAAATTAAGAAAGGAGGAGAGTGAGAGAAGAAAAATAAAAGAGAGAGAGAGAGAAGGGGGCTGGGGGAGGAGAAATGGGGGGAGGGGAGGGGGTGGGTTTATATAGGGCTGTGAAATGTAGCCGTTACACCAAGTTCGCTGCCCCCAGCGAACTTGGTGTATGTCAGCCACATGGCTTACTAGCCGTTGCACAGAGTTCGTGGATGTGGCCAGCGACCTCTGTTGCATGCAAGCCACGTGGCTTGACAGGTGAGACATTAATTGCAACAGAGGTCGTTGCGGCTGTAGCGAACTACGTGTCCATCAGAAACATGACACGTCATCATACAGAGTTCGCTACAGCCCTAGACGAGCTTGCCCTCGTGGCAGTTTGGTGGTATATTTTACTGTTAGCGTGACATTTAGGTAAAAAAATCTTGGAACAGTGGCACAATGATCACTTTTCCAAATGATTTTCCCTTTTATAAAAACCTTATAAATCATGCCTTAGCTTCAAAATATCGACACAAACTAAAATATGTCAGTTTTTAAAACTTTTTGCCTGTCTATCCCACACTATTAGGAGAGCAGCATGATTCACGTTTTTCTTTGTTTGCTTAAATTCAACTTCAATCTCCTGAGATTTAATATCATTCTTCCTGCAAAGTTTATCTAATTAATTCTTTTTTTTGTTAATATCTAATTCCTTTACAAATTTAGAATTCGACTGCAATTTCATTTCTTCATGGTTTTTCATAATTTGTTTTGTTACTTACCAAACAAATTATGAAAAACCATGAAGATATGAAATTGCAGTTGAAATTTGATTTTAAAAAGGAATTAGATATTAAAAAAAAAATAGATACCTTTGCAGGAAGAATAATATCAGGAGATTGAAGTTGAATTTCAGCAAATAAAGAAGGCCTTCTGAATAAGATATGGCCGAGACTTTTGGGTCTAAATGCATGGATCTTAAACTATCTGGTGATTTAGGAATGCAACAATATTCAAGTTTTGCACAGCAGTTGAAAGCTGAAAACTTTCATACACGCTTTGCTGCCTTGAAAGCTGAAACATTTGCCGTGCAAATTTTGAATCTTGCTGCTTTCTGTCATGTTTTGGTTTTTGTACTGATAATTGAAAACTAACACCTATTTATAAAGTTTTTGTTCGAAGGGTATCAATGGATCAAATATTTACAGAATCGATTTAATTTATAAATGATTTATTTTTTGATTTATAAAAATATAGCAAATATTTTAATTTTAATTTTAATTTTTTTAAATTTGGATTCTATTCAAAAATAAGTTTATAGTTGAAATTCTGTGGATTTGATTTGATTTGACTTTTTGTTTTGATTGTTTAAATTGATACAAAGAGAATTTTGAGTTGAGTTTGATTATATTTTATTTTTTAAATTGATACTTTTATTCTTATTAGTTAAATCATTAAACCCGTTGTAAATAAGAATAGTCTAGTAAATTATTAATACAAATCAATCCAAATTATCTTTGATTCAATTTAAACATGAAATTTGTTTTTTTAAGTTAATTCAAATTTTATAATTTATAATATTTCCTAAATATAAAATAATTTATGAATCAAATCAATTTAATTCAATTCACTAAATTATTTTTAATTTATAATGATTCTGAACAAATCGAAATCCATAATAGTAAAGACTTGTGGATTGGATCTATAATGACTTTGATATGATCTATTTATGACAAATCAAAATTATGTCATATATAACTAGCTTGAAAAAACTTAAGATTTTTTATTTTCTTATCTTGTTTTACAAATTAATGTATTAACGTAACTATTTTATAGTAAATTTTTTGTGAAGTACAATGTGTTTTGGTTTTCCAAAAATAAAAAATAAAAATGGAATGACAAATATGAATTTTATTTTATTTTATCCAAAATATGTCACTTTTTAATCTAGTTCATCCCACCAGCGGGACTGGGCCTCCACTTGATAGAATATGAAGAGTCTCATTTGGTTGGACAATAGGATCGGTCCACTAATGAACATAGTGGGATTGGTCCCACTGTCATACTTACCAGGACTCGAGATTCTGCCACATTACAGAACCATAACTATCCATTTTAAATTTCATTGATTTTTTTTCTATTCTCTCACTTTACATAAATCATATTAAATTGATATTATTATTTTATTATTTAAAAACTTGCGTTAAAGTAATTGAATTAGAAAATAATCAACAAGTAAATAATTATCATTTATTTATAAGTATTTTTAGGGTCGTTTTAACCATGACAACTTGGTGACCCAAACTTTTCCTTTAAAACTTGATTATTGTTTTTCTTTTCTTTTGAGTTAACACAAATTGTTAATCTTATACTTATCATTCGGGTTATTTTAACTGGGACAAGTTGATGATTTGAAACTTGCAAATGAATTTTCTTATAATAATTTGCAACATTAAAATCAATCAACATACAAATATTTTTTATAGAATGACATAGATTTCAGTTTTCTATTGTATCGTGATATACATCAGAGCGGGATCCTTCTTGTCAAGCCCAAAAATAATTTTTTAAAAATTGCTTTTCTTTTCCAATAATCAATCTTAATTCTCTCAAGTAAAACAAATATTTAAATTTTTATCAAAAATTTGCACAATTAATTTAAGGTAACCATTTTTTAAAACGAATAGTGTAGGATATTAACATCTTCCATACTTGTAATCGACTCCCGAATCATCTTTCTATTTTCAAAGACTAACTATCCTAAACAAAAGGGATTTTTTTCACTATTTTTCAAATAAACATGGTGGCGATTCCATTTTTTTTAATTTTATTTTCTCATTGACACGTATGTAACATATAAATACAACAGACTCCCAAAATAAGCAGGCAACTTCTATGCTCAGATCTACTCATCAACCACGGGCCTCTTGCCCCGATAACGATCGCCAACTGCTGCGATACCTGAAATATGTCCCCATAACGCGGGGTGAGAATGAATCTCGATAAACTTGGGGTTTATGGAGCATTCTCCACCCAAGAGTCCACTTCCTGCAAGAAAATATCAAGTACCAAGACATAGATAACACCATATAGTCCATATTAGAATTTTCGTATCATATATCTTTTCTGATAATTCTCATTTATTCTTATAACGTACCTTCTTTTTAATCTTAAGTATGTTCATGTCTTATGTATAAATAAGGCTTTCAACTTATATTCGTAATATCGTATCATAATCAATAGCATACTCATAATGATCAGAGAACTAAAGATTCCTCGGTTATACCTTATGTACACCGTGATCATATTCATAAATGCTTCCTCTGTTCAGAAACCATAACTCACACTTCCAAGGCTTTATTTCATTGAAGATCATATCATATTAACTTATCATAACAAAAATAATATCATATGCATGCACTATATGAATGCAACTACGCAAAGTATCAATATTAACAACAATTATATCCATACGGAAACCATAATCGCCACTGATCATGGCGGAACAAAAAGGCTGAGAAAACTCCTAAACCGAAAGCTTACCTGGCACCTCTTTCCTGCTGCTAACTTGCTATTTAATACACCGTACACTTGGTTGTCTCCAAGTTGTTCGTCCATCTACTTCGTTTGATTACACTTTGTTACCGTATATATTAAACTACCATTAATTTCCAATGCAACATACATTACTTGAAATCCAAATAATTATATTTCATATGTTAATTTCATAACCAACTTGACAACTTTATTTCCCTTGACAGTTCATGCCATACCACAAATATACAACTTAATTTATACTTCATAAATTAAACCCTCAACTAGTTAATTAACTTACCCTTTATAGTGGATATTTCATACACTTTAACATAGGTCCACATATCATAAACCACTTGAATCATACTTGATTATTCTAGGCAAATGCTATTAAACCTTCACTTTAATTGAAACCAAATAATCTATGCCCATTATTTATTTATGGTCGAAGCCTATATATAAACATAATACACAATTCTTTGTTGTCATGTTTAACCAATTAGCTTAATTCACATGCAACTATTCTTGACATAGAATTTCTACTAACTTGACCTAATCAACACCACATATTTTAAACCTCCCATGATCGTAAAACATCTTTCAATGATCATTTATTTATTTGTTCCTCAATTTTCATTAAACCTTGTATTAATCCACACTAACATATACCATGTAGCTATAAACCACATTAAGTCACTTTAAACCATCTCTAACCTTCTTTAATGCAATTTCCACATATTAACCTAATCCTAACTCACAAGGTTACATCTTTGTTTTAAGTGAAATTCTCACAATCCAAATTATCATTACTAAATCATAATTTATAATTAACATTTATGTCCATCAAACCTCAACTTACACACTCATTATCTTAATTAGCCTAATAGGCATATAAATGGATCCAATGATCTTTTTATCCTTTTCTCTCAATTAGGAAGCATTCCATATTGATATATCATATCAAGTGAACACTAAACAACATTTAAATATCAAGAAACTCAATTCCGATGCTATCCATTCCATGTAGTCCGAATTATGACAACATAGATTTTTATAAAACATATAAATTTTTCTATCCTTTTTAGTCACTTGTTTATCATTTATTCAAGTTCCAATCATCATTAACTTAATGAACAACCAATTAATAACTTCAAACCCAAAAATAGGCCATAAAGCTGAGACACCTCATAGAGAGGTAAAACGTGATTCATTTCCAATTTAAGCCATAGAACCGTTATATAGCTCAAACACATGAATCTTTAATCTATCATGATCTTATTATAAACCCACAAATTCACTTCCATACACATTATCATTCTTAGGGCAGATTTGCCTTAAACAGGATTACACTAAAATCTTGTGACTCAACATCATTTTCTTCATTTAAATCATCCTTAGGTCACTTAAATTTTTGTAGTTCTATTTAGGCATTTTATCAAACAAGTGATTTGCATAATTCACCCCCTACATGGCTGATTTGTTCTTTGTATATACAAGGTTCCTCTATTTTTATTTTCAATAATTTCATACAAAACAAACTTCAAACAACATAACAACTAATCTTCACACATATATCTCATCAAATAGTCAATATACAACCCAACAACAACAGCCCCAACACCCATCGTAGACTAATTTCCATTCACCATAAATAAGATATATTACCTTCTTTAGCTTCTCACACAACTATTCATCAATTTCCAAGCTTTAGAAGTGAAGAAGACCACATGAAACCCCTTTTGACAGCATGTGTATCGCATTACAGGGAGAGGATTTTCTCACTATAGAGAGTTTCTTTCAATGAACTACACCTAGGGATATGTTAACAACATCATAACCTTTACTTTCTATGAAGAAACCTAAGTAGGAAGATGACTAGAAAACAAGTTGCACTCTTGCCCTTTTCTTTCATAGAGGTTCGATGCACATGGAGAGTAGAAAAGAAAAGAATGAGCTTGGGAGGCCAACACAAGAGGGCTGTCGACTTATGGGGCTAGAATAGCAAAATATATGTATTTTATATCAAGTTCCTTTTTGACTTATCCACACTAATTCTTATTGACTGACTTAAACCACTTGGACCTTCTTTTTTTAAAAAGAAAGAAAGAAATAACGTTAGCTGCACATTAAGAGATAAAATGAATAAAAGAGCATGAAACACCAAGCTAAATGTAACTAAATTAATATTTCTTTTACTTAGTAAATCCTTGACTTTCCAAACCTTATTCTTATTTGTTCAACTATTAGTAACTTTTATTGGTTACTTAAATCACAAAATAATATAAAGTAGCGTGAAATGCTACCATAAGAAACAAAACAACTTAATAGTCTTAAAAGAACCAGATGATTGCATTTTTTTAAAGCTTTTTGACCTTTAATAATTAAATGCATTTCTATTGGTTGATATTTAATTCAACTTGGACTTAATCTTAAAAATATTAATCTATGCATCTTCTAATTAATTTAAAGATACTTTGAACTTACTAATTTCTCTAAACTAATTAATTATTCAACCTAAATTATATTTAGGCCTAATTACCAAGGTAAACCCAAACTTACTCCATATAAATATTTATGTTCTTAATTATATCTAATAATTATATTTGAGTCCTATTAGACTTGTATCACATGAACTATATTCTCTTATTATTTATCATATGAGTCTATTAATTTAACTCCCACAATTTCATTAAATAAGTATTTAATTTAGTTAATCACCTAATTAATTCATTTCCCTTAATTTACTAATGAGGGTTGTTATAACGTACGTCGCAATCTAGTTGCGATAGTAGGACCATATGGGCAACAAAGCTCTCCCTACCATGTTTTTAACACAGTTGCATTCCCAAGGACTCAAAGTCAAGATTTTTGGTTAAGATGGAACAACCCCTTACAAGTTGATCCACATGTTTTGTTGTTAAATGATTTAATTTTGGATTTATAAAATAGTTTTTTTTTTAGTTTGATTGTGTACAATGAAAAGTTTTTGTTCAATTTGTGTGGATTGGGTTTGATTTGATTTGATTGTTTAAATTCATACAAAGAAAAATTGCATTTGAATTGAGTATATTTGATTTATTAAATTGATATTTTTTCCTTATTAGTTAAATCGTAAAACTGTTATAAATAAGAATAATAAAGTAAATTATTAATACAAATTAATTCAATTCATATTTGATTTATTTTAATCATGAAATTTTTTTATTTAAAATTAATTCAAATTTCATATTTTATTATAACTCCTAAATATAAAAATAATTTAAGAATCAAATCAGTATTATTGAATTCAAATAAATTATTTTTAATTTTCAATGATTCTGATCCCATCCAAATGAATACATCCAAAATAATAAAGACTCAACATAGTTTTGATATTATATATATTTTGACAAATAAAAATTATGATATATATAATTAGCTTAAAAAACATAAGGTTTTTTATTTTCTTATATTATTTTATAGATAATTTTTTTGAAATAACTGTTTTGTATAATGAATTATTTCCTTTTTCAAAATATAATGATTTTTTAATTTCCCTTAGCAAGATTAGGCTTTTACTAGCTTATGAGTCTGGTTAGGTGTGGCAATGTGACCAGCCCACTGATGGGCTTAGTGGGATTGGTCTCACTCGCAGCACATGCAAAGGGGGTAATTAATTCCCTGCTCCTCTTCTTTCTTCTCCTTCTTCCTCTCTCTTTCCCTCTTTCTATGGAAGTGTATGAGTCCGGAAGCATTACATATTTACTCTGCAAAGGGCCCACGTGATAGAATCCTAATATATTATATTAAATTTCAGTCATTTTTTTCCTATCCTCTGATCACTCCATATAAATTGTATTAAATTGAGAGTATTATTTTAACATTTGAAAATTTATATTAAATTAATTGAATCAAATATTAAGTAATAATATAAATAATTCGCATTTATTAAAAATCTTTTGAAATCTCTGCAAATACAAAAACATAAATATATTATCATCCCCTTATTGTTCTTCTCTTATTTTTATTTATAAACATATTTATGTAACTTTTCACTCATATTGATACATTATACTAATATTAATTATAAAAATATTTCTATTAATGGTTAAAAAATAAAATGTATTTTTAGAACATTCCTTTTTAACAATAAAGAACGCAACGTATTTTTTGTAAAGATGTTATTAAGGGGGAAAAAAGTCTAATATGGAGCATTTTTTTTTTTTTTTGCCAAATAAGGAAGAAAAAAATAATAAATAAATTGTTTAATGCTTTTGAATTAGCAGAAACTTTGAAACATCACAAGTAGGGGTGAAAGTGGGCTGGGCTGGGCCAAGCTTTGCCCCGAAAAGCCCAAGCCTACGTCAAAAAATTTTAATTTGGGCTAGCTCAAGCCTAGTATGAGTCTAACTGTTAGCCTGGTTTGGCCCGTTTATAAAAAAACAAATGACCTGGCTTGACCCGTTAGCCTGTTAATTTCTAACTTCCAAGCAGAACCATAAATCAACTTTACAAAGTACTCAAATTATGTTGCTACACCAAAAATCATAATTTCAACGTCCAAACAGAATCATGAATCATAACAAAGCTCATACAATATGTATTTAAGTCATTTTCAAAAGCAAAATGCTCAAACTAAATAACATATATTTCATCAGATCTAACAAACAAATCCATACTATGTAAATTAAAATAACTACATGAATCCAACAAACACATCATGATTCTTGGAGTAAGTACAACCTCACCCAAAAATCTTTTATTATATTCATATACACAATCTAACATGTTGAGATGTTGGTTCCTCCTATATAAGAAATAAAGTAAGATTTCTTTTAAAATATAATCGAATATAATTAAGTTATAAATAATTGCAATTGATTAAATTTATATCTTTTGTTTTTTCTTCAAGGCATACTTACTCTATTTTATTTTATTTAAAATAAATAGTACAATATAGGCCGACCTGTAGGCTTATAGGCCCGGCCTTTTGAAAGTCGGCCTACGGCCTTTTTATTAAACAGGCTTTTTTAAAGCCCAAGCCCGGCCTATTATACAAAATATACTAGGTCAGGTTTGGCCTGATGTAGGCCGAGCCGTAGGCCCCTGTAGGCCGGCCCGGCCCAGTTTCACCCCTAATCACAAGACAAATGATTTGTGGAGAGGTTCACCCACATGACATAAGTTTCAAGACATTTGGGAGATCTATAGAATGTTGACAGATTGCATATACGAGTAAATCAATAGCAGGTATGTTAGGAGTGGGTAACCTGTAATCAATGAAGATAATCATTCTCCCAAGCCATGATCGTGAGGCATCAATTGTGGTTTCCAAATCAATATGTAGTCGAACCTCACTCTGATACAGAACGTGATTCACATTCGGTTGTGCTTATGCTCCCTGTCCCTGCCTCAAATTCATACTTTTATTCATTTACTCCATGTAGAGCAATATTACAATCATCTGACACTAGAAATTGGTCAACTCCTTTGGAAATTGTTATGGACCTGGGAAAGGCCATGTCTTCGAGAGGCCCAACCAACACAAGCCCAAAGGTAAGCCCTATAAATAGGAGCTAAAGACCACATGTATGACTAATCTCTATAACCCTATTTTACGCAATCAAAATAGTGCACACACACACCACCTCTGGCCAAGGCCATCGTACAAGTGTGTAGTGATTCGCTGTCTGAAAATGTTCATCTACATTTAGTGATTGCCAGACTACACGGCTCCTCCAGGTTGGCTAAGTCTGTGTACAAAGACCCAGTACGAACTCTAGTTGAGTTCACTGCACGGTCCAAAAAAATTTGGAGATGGAACAAATAGAGTTTGAAAATGCAGACCCAAGGCAACACCACGGTCAGATGGAGAAACCTGGAAATCGAAAGCAAAATGATTTCCGGGGTAAAAGGCCAGAAGAGAAAGTTTCAACAAGGTGAGATTTGACAGATATGCGCCTCTGAATTCGTCCAGATCACAAATCTAGAGGGAGGTAGCATCCACTGAAATGAAGAGGGTGGATAGGCCTCGGCCATTACTGAACCCGGCCGGGCTTGACCAATCTCGGTATTGTGCATTTCATGATGGCCCTGGCCACACAACCGATGAATGTTGGGATCTCAGAGACGCAATTGAAAGATATATCAGAGATGGAAAGTTGCGTCAGTATCTGATAAGAACTCAAGAGTGGAAGAATAATAAGAAGAGAAGAGGAGGGCGACCTATGAGCCCGTCACAGGAAAAGAGATTCAGGGAAGAGGGCCGAGGTAAGAAATCGGCCGGAGAAGAGGATGAGTTCGTAGAACTTGAGTTTGAATGCAACGTGATTAGTGGGGCCTTCGGTGGAGGAGGTGATACCATGAACGCCAGAAGAAAGTACTTACGAGAGGTGCTTTCAATACGAGAGCGGCCTAAGTTTAAAAAAGCCGAGCCAGAGGCACCACTACTGTATTTTACTAAGAAAGAATTGGAGGACATAATGCCAGGACATGTTGACGGGTTAGATATCACCGGCACGTTAGTCAACTGTAAAGTCAAGAAAATATTCGTGGATAGCGGCAGCTGGAGATTGGGATATGCTGGTTTCCACCAAACATCAGAAGCTTAAGATGATTGGTAAGCAGAAAACAGTCATCACCATTGCTGGAGATCAAAAAGAATCTCGGGACTGCTACTTTAAGTCAGTTAGGGTAGTGAGAAATGACCTTAAGATTTCAGCCGAGGTGAACCCCGGTAATAGGCAGGATAGCTCAAGGAAGAAGGGAAAGACACCGATCAATATGGTAGAGTTGGACATGAGGGATGACACTCAGATCCCAAGGCCGGAACCCGATGGAGAACTGGAAGAAGTAATCATTGGGGAGGGGACTCAAGCAGCCAAAATCAGAAAGGGGTTGGCGAATGAGGACAAAGTTCGACTTACTGAGTGCCTAAGAAGGAACACAGATGTTTTCGCTTGGAAATCCTCAGAGATTCTTTGGGTGGACCCTGATTTTTGTTGTCACAAGCTCGCAGTATACCCAGGATCTAAGCCAGTAGCTTAGAAGAAAAGAAAGCTCAGCGGAACGTCTACAGGTACTGGAAGATCATATAAAGGAATTGCTGGAAGAAGGGTTCATCAGAGAGATACAATACACAACCTGGCTATCCAACGTGGTAATTGTCAAAAAGCCAAATGGGAAATAGAGGGTGTGTACAGATTACACAAATCTGAATAAAGTATGTCCTAAAGATGCATACCCCATGCCCAATATAGATCAGCTCGTTGATAGCTCATCCAGGTTCCAGATGCTATCCTTTATGGATGCGTATTCGGGGTATAATCAAATCCCGTTACACCCCGAAGACCAAGAAAAAACTGCTTTCATCGCAGAAAAGGCTAATTACTGTTACAATGTGATGCCCTTTGGGTTAAAAAACTCAGGAGCCACCTACCAAAGAATGATGAATCGGGTGTTCGCGGACCAGTTAGGCAAAAGTGTGGAGGTGTAGATAGACGACATGATAGTCAAATCGACTGACTCAGAAGTACACATTGAGGATCTGGAACAGACCTTCAAAAAACTAAGGCATCATAGCATCCGATTAAACCCGACTAAGTGTGCTTTTGGAGTCCATGCAGGGAAGTTTCTTGGGTTCATGTTGACTCACAGGGGCATTGAAGTCGACCCAGACAAGTGCAGAGCCGTGTTGGAGATGAGGTCTCCGACAAACAAAAAGGAGATACAACAGCTGACTGGGAGGTTAGCTTCCCTTACTAGATTCCTACCTCGATCTGCTGAAACAACAATACCTTTTTTCAAGCTGCTGCACAAGGAGGTAAAATATGGATTGACCCTGAAATGTGAAGTCGCATTCCAGGAGAAAAAGAAGCAACTGACTTCACCACCGGATCTAACCAATCCGAGAGAAGGGGAGCTGCTGATAATGTATCTCTCTGTGGGGGAAGTTGTTGTCAGCTTGGACCTAGTACAGGAGAATGAGGAGGGACAACAGCCGATTTACTTTGTAAGCCGTCTCTTGCAGGGAGCAGAGATCCGATATCAGAAACTGGAGAAGGCGGCCTTCACCTTACTAATCTCGGCTAGACGACTCAAAGCATACTTTCAAGGACACCAGGTTGCGATCAGGTCAGACCTTCCAATTCGGCAAATCCTTCACAAGCCGGATTTAGCAGGAAGAATGATGGCTTGGGCTGTCGAACTATCAGAATTTGATATAATTTCCGAAAGTCGTAAAGCAATTAAATCTCAAGCGTTGGCAGACTTTGTTAGGGAGCTTACTTCAATCCAAATGGGGAATTCAACAAACTCGAACACCTGGAAAATATATGTAGATGGATCTTCTAATTCCAAAGGTAGCGAGGCCGAGGTTATTATTGAAAATCTGAAAGGAATAGCAATTGAATACTCCATGCAGATGAACTTTGAAACATCAAACAACCAGGCTGAATATGAAGCTTTTATAGCTGGCCTTCAGCAGCCTAAAGAGCTTGGAGCACGGAGGTTGCAGATTTACAGTGATTCGCAACTAGTCACCTCCCAGATTGGTGGAAGCTACCAAGCTAAAGGACCGTTGCTAGCAAAATACTTGGACTCCATAAGACAGTTAATAGCGGAGTTTGAAAGAATGGAGGTCAGTCATATTCCAAGAAATGAAAATAGCAGGGCTGATATACTAGCCAAGCTGGCAAGTACTAAGGGTTAGGGAAACCACAGGATGGTGGTTGAGAAAAATATCCCAGAACCTACATGTGTCATGCAGATAACAGAGGTCGATGATTGGCGTAACACCATCATTGACTACATAGAAAACAGGACACTACCCCCCCAAAAGGAGGAAGCTCGGAAGCTGGTCAAAGATGTTGCATTATATACCATGGTGGAAGGACAACTTTACAAAAAAAAGGGTTTGCTTCCCCTTGCTGAAATGTCTAAGCTCGGATAGGGAAAATACGTCCTGTCTGAAATCCATGAGGGGATCAATGGCCAGCATGTTAGAGGCAAGGCCTTAGCCCGAAAAGCTCTCAGAGCCGGTTATTTTTGGCCATATATGAGTCACGACGCAAAGGAACACGTGCAGAGGTGCGATCAATACCAGAAACACAGAAAGAACCTGTTGGCACCCCCAAAAGAGTTAATTTTAATCACGGCTCCATGGGCGTTCTTTAAATGGGGAATGGGCCTTTTGGGGCCATTCGCAGCAGCTGAAGGGCAGTTAAAGTGGTTGATAGTAGCTGTTGATTACTTTACTAAATGGATAGAAGCAGAACCAGAGGCAACAATCACCACGGCAAGGGTGCAGCGTTTCTTTGAGAGGAACTTAATCTACAGGTTCAGAATTCCAGCTGAAGTAATTACTGACAACGGGACCCAGTTCACAAGCAAAACTTTCCAAGAATTAATGACAAACCTTCACATCCGGCATCGTTTTGCGTCTGTAGAACATCCTCAGTCTAACGGACAAGCCGGGGCGGCAAATCAAGTCATCATAGCAGGGTTACGAAACAGAATGGAGCAATGCACCAAGGGAAAGTGGGTAGAAGAATTATGGTATGTACTATGGGGGTATATAACCACAATGCAAACTTCTACTGGAGAAACCCCGCTCAGATTAACCTACGGTACAGAGGCCATGATCCCGGTGGAGTTAAGAGAACCGTCGTGGCGAAGGGTCCAAGCCTTATCGCAAGATGCAAAAGAAAACAGTAAAAAAATAGCTATGGCGCTGGATCTGATAGATAAAGCTCGGGTCACAGCTCATTGCAAAAATTTTGCGGCAAAGCAACTTGTGGCAAACCGGTTGATAAACCCTTGGTTTATAAGGTTTTAAAGCATGAATTAGCTTAATTTATGTGATTAAATGGATGGAAAAGAGGGTTAATGTCCTGGAAAGTCCTAAATACAAGTTCTGAATGTTATGTTGAAAATTTACATTGTTCTTGTAGGAAAATGAAGCTCAAGAAGCAAAAGAGAGAAGGGAGAAGATTCTGAAGAAATTGGAGAATTCAAGTGTTGGGCGCTAAAACGGCCAAAGCGAACGTTTTAGCGCGCTGCTGCAAAATGAAGCCAAAAAGTGCTGGTGCTGAGCACTAAAACGTCCAAAGCAATCCTTTGTGATGAAGATTGAAGATTGTTGAAGATTGAAGATTCAACAACATGACAATGGAGTTTGATCTTTCTTCTTCTCTTGTTATTTCTTTTATTATGTCTGAGTAGAGTCCTTTGTAGTCTGATTCAATGGAACTCAAGGATGAATTTATGTATGGAAGATTGAATATTATGATTATCTTTTATGTGATGATATTAAATTGTTTTCATCAATTCTTTCCATTAAGGGAGTAGTGTAGAACAAGAATGTTTACATTGCTTCCGTAACTAGCAATTTCATCATCAGTGTTCTAGTATTCAAGGGATTGATGCTAGGACTCTGATGTAATCTTAAAATCTTAGCGTTTAATGCATGCATTAAGAAGGGAATCACCAAGGGATTGGGGTTCTTGATTAATATATCAATCAGGATAGTAAGGGATTACATCTTGATGACAAGAAAAAGGTTGATTGACATCACATGAGAGATAATTCAGAATAAGATTGATTTCTATATAAGTTCATGCTTGAGGGACATTGATTTCTGACTACTTGTTTTTAAAATTACAATTCACATTATATTTATTTTATCAAGTCTTAATTCAATTCAATTTCTGGTGACAATAATCAATGCAATCAATAAATTCTTGTTTGATTCAACTTAATTATATATGGTTGGTCGGTGTTTGAACACAAATCCTCGTTGAAACGTTCTTTACTCATAATTTTATTACTTGTATGACTAGTACACTTGCTAAAGTTGCAACAACTTTTTGGCGCCTTTACCGGGGATTTGTTCTTTCAACATTGACCGACACCATTAATAATTGAGATTGAATTTTTATTATTTTCAACAATTCTGGTTCAGATCGCTAAAATGTTCAGACGTGACCGTTTTAGCGTAATGCTACGCACATCAATGTGCACATGTTTTTAGAGACCAGCGCTAAAACGCTTGATTTCAACATTTTAGCGCTGGTCCATTTATGTGATTTACACGGTTATCTCTTATGTTTCACACACTCTCATATTGACTTTTGATTTCACTCCTCTTTAGCTTCTGTTATTTTGCTCTTAGCTTCTGTTATTTTGCTATTAGTGTACTTTTGTAATTCAGTTAAGTACATTGGGATATTTGTTGTCTTTGCATGATGTACATTACGATAGTACTGATGCTATTGGTTTATATATGAATGTGTTTCAGTGATCAATTCTGCTGTTTTCGATTTAAATTAGTTGCTGGGGACAACAACGTTTAAATCTGGGAATTGGGTGTGATTGAATGGCATGCAAACTTCATGGAGATGTCACACAAATTGATGAGCCAGAACAGGGAAACATCTCAATCTTTTTCTTTTCTAAGTTTTCTTGTGTGATTTGGATTTTTGTTGTGATATTGAATTTGGATTTCAGTTGTGATATGGAATTCCATAAGGATTTGACTGATCAAAGTTTTAGATGATTGATCAAATTAAGGATACAATCTTATACCTTGCATGTTGAACTAAAATGAAATGATGGCATGACTCATTCAATGTGAAAGAATAGAGAGATTAGTTGTGATTCATATAGAGAAAGTCAAGCATGCACTCTGAACTGTGAGAATTCGAGCCTAAACAGAAAATTTTGTTCAGAGAGCACTTCACTGCATGAATAACTCTAGAACTTGCCCTGTTTCTTGCTTGAAATGGTTTATGATGTGTAGGGTAGAGGCACTTCCTTTTTGAACCAGAAAGTTTAAATTGCCAACCTTAATATTCCCATTGCATGAAACCCTTGAGCTTAAGCTTATTTGTCTATAAAACCAAGAGCCTACATTCATTCCAATCCTTCAGATTAAAAGTTTCAGATTAGTGATAATGGATGAAAGTTCTGTTGAGGGAAAAGTGTTTCTTGCAATAAATGAATGCACAAAGTGTTGGAAATATAGAAAAGAAGGAAGAAAAAGGAAAAAGGGAATTAAAGACACAAAGTGTCTGGAAGAAAAATAAGACAGAGAGAAGAAAAAAAAACAAGGGTATTAAAGACACAAAGTGTCTGGAAGAAAAAGGAGGAAGAAAAGTTCAAAGAAAGTACAAGGAATGAAAAGGAAGAAAGTTGAGGGAATTAAGAAAATTTTTGATAAATATTGTGATCCTCCTCTTATCTGAATCTGATTCATTTAATTTGAACCTTTCCTTTTAACATAAACTTCTACCTCTAGTCAAGCCACATACCAAGCCATATTGCCAACTATACAAAGACCTTTTTGATTTGCTCCATGGATCAATGTTACTGTGGAAAGTGAGAAGATGGGCAAGCCTATGGTAGTTTGAGTACAGTGAAGATTGAATGATAAGTGCATCCTTAAACACTAGAGTTGAAGAGAGTTAAATTCTCATAATTTTTGAGAAGTTCCTAGTGAGGGGGTGTTTTGTTTTGAAGTCTCTGTATATCATCTCTACTGATCTGTTGAAAAGTCGCAAATGATGTTGGGCAAATCATAGAAAATAAGAGATTGCATGGTTATAAGCTTGTATCATGAAATGTTGATCTTCTGTCAATTGAAGTTTATCCTCATGAATTTTATCTGTAAAAAATCTCAATTCCTTCTCTAATTTTAATTCATTACTGAGGACAGCAATGTTCAAATCTGGGAATTGTGATAAACCCTTGGTTTATAAGGTTTTAAAGCATGAATTAGCTTAATTTAAGTGATTAAATGGATGGAAAAGAGGGTTAATGTCCTGGAAAGTCCTAAATACAAGTTCTGAAAGTTATGTTAAAGATTTACATTGTTCTTGTAGGAAAATGAAGCTCAAGAAGCAAAAGAGAGAAGGGAGAAGATTATGAAGAAATTGGAGAATTCAAGTGTTGGGCGCTAAAACGGCCAAAGCGAACGTTTTAGCGCGCTGCTGCAAAATGAAGCCAAAAAGTGCTGGTGCTGAGCACTAAAACGTCCAAAGCAAACGTTTTAGCGCTCGGCTGTTCAAAAAGATTCGGGCCTTGAACGTTAAAACGTTCAGGATGAATGTTTTAGCGTTGAGGACAGTTAAAAGTGGTTAGGCATCCATCAAGTTGAGCGCTAAAACGTCCAACAATGAGAGTTTTAGCGCCCATGTTAGTTTTGGATGTTATTTCAGTTTTGAAATTGTAAACTATAAATAGGGCAAGTGGGATCAGATCAGATCTTTTATAGATCAGATCTGACTTTTCATTCTCTGATTTCCAAATTCCTTAGGTCTTAGTCTTGTATTAGTTTAGTATATCTTATGTAATTGTGATTGAAGATTGAAGATTCAACATCATGACAATAGAGTTTGATCTTTCTTCTTCTCTTGTTATTTCTTTTATTATGTCTGAGTAGAGTCCTTTGTAGTCTGATTCAATGGAACTCAGGGATGAATTTATGTATGGATGATTGAATATTATGATTATCTTTTATGTGATGATATGAAATTATTTTCATCAATTCTTTCCATTAAGGGAGTAGTGTAGAACAGGAATGTTTACATTACTTCTGTAACTAGCAATTTCATCATTAGTGTTCTAGTATTCAAGGGATTGATGCTAGGACTCTGATGTAATCTTAAAATCGTAGTGTTTAATGCATGCATTAAGAAGGGAATCACCAAGGGATTGGGGTTCTTGATTAATGTATCAATCAAGATAGTAAGGGATTACATCTTGATGATAAGAAAAAGGTTGATTGACATCACATGAAAGATAATTCACAATAGGATTGATTTCTATATAAGTTCATGCTTGAGGGACATTGATTTCTGACTACTTGTTTTTAAAATTACAATTCACATTTTATTTATTTTAGCAAGTCTTAATTCAATTCAATTTCTAGTGACAATAATCAATGCAATCAATAAATTCTTGTTTGATTCAACTTAATTATATATGGTTAGTCGGTGTTTGAACACAAATCCTCGTGGGAACGATCTTTACTCATCATTTTATTACTTGTATGACTAGTACACTTGCTAAAGTTGCAACACCGATTCAACAAAAAGGTAAAGGCAAGGTCATTTACTGTGGGAGAGCTGGTCCTTCGAAGGGCAGATATCAGAGGAAGAAACGCGGCTGAAGGAAAATTGGCTCCAAGATGGGAAGGACCATATAAGATTAAAGCAAAATTGTCAAGAGGAGCTTATGTGTTGGAGACTCCACAAGGGAAGCATGTCAGAAGAACTTGGAACGTGGACAAATTGAAGAAATATTTCAGTTGAAAAGTTTTTGCTCCTAAATTGTAGTTAAAATCTAAAGTGCAATAAATTGAATAAATCAAGCATATTTTCCAGAAATTCATTTCCAAAACTAAATCCGAGGTATTTGAACCCTCTTGCCTACGGGCAAGATTACGAGTTCTAGCCCGGCCCACAACGTCGAGGTATTGGAACCCTCTCGCCTACGGGCAAGATTGCGAGTTCTAGCCTGGCTTATAACGTCGAGGTATTTGAACCCTCTTGCCTACGGGCAAGATTGCGAGTTATACCCCGACCCACAATGTCGAGGTATTGGAACCCTCTCGCCTACGGGCAAGATTGCGAGTTCTAGCCCGGCTTAAAACGTCGAGGTATTTGAACCCTCTTGCCTACGGGCAAGATTGCGAGTTCTAGCTCGGCCTATAACGTCGAGGTATTTGAACCCTCTTTCCTACGGGCAAGATTGCGAGTTCTAGCCCGGCCAACAACATCGAGGTATTTGAACCCTCTTGCCTACGGGCAAGATTGCGAGTTCTAGCCCGACCTATAACGTCGAGGTATTTGAACCTGTCTTGCCTACGGGCAAGATTTTGAGTTCTAGCCCGGCCAACAACGTCGAGGTATTTGAACCCTCTTGCTTACGGGCAAGATTGCGAGTTCTAGCCCGGCCAAACAATGTCGAGGTATTTGAACCCTCTTGTCTAAAGGCATGATTGCGAGTTATAGCCCGGCAACAATAAAGGATGCCGAACCGGGCCATCCTAAGTGGAAAGGGCGGTAGAGTATGATTTCGAAAATTAAGGGGACGCCTTTAATTCCTTAACATGCTTGCCAAAGGACGGTATATAAGCAACAAATATTAGCAGGAATCAAATCTAAGGCATTAGCTACGGCACAAAGCCAAAATCTGAATTAAAACGCTAAAGCAAAAGATAGCATGGTCTAAGGGCGGCACAAAGTTGCAGGAAATGATCAAAAGAAAAAAATTACAAAATACACCGGCATCCTGGCTCTTCATTGCGGCACATTATCCTACATTATCTCTCGCATTTCGGCTTCAAATTCAACGTCGGCCGCCTCCAATGCAGTGGTAATTCCTGCTTGAGAAGTATTGCCCTCTATCATGTTTTGGCTAACTGGAGGAGAAGGGATATAAACTCCACCCCGAATGTAACCAAAGCAATCCAGCTGGTCCATCTTTAAGGGAAACTCTGGATTAAGATACCTCGCTTGATTAACGCCATTCTTGAAGGCACTAATTGCAGATTTCTGAAGGGCAGACCGGTTGAAATCATAGGCAGCATGCAATTCCTGGAGATCAAACTTCAGCTTGTCATTCTCCGCAGCCAACCCGGCAACCCTTGCATCCTTCTCCTTCAATGCGGTTGATTGCTCCTTGAAATGATTCACAATACTATCTTTATCAGGAGTCAGCTTGAGGGAGTCAGAAATGAATTTCAGGTCTGCTTGCGATTTCTCTAAAGCAGATCTCAACTCAGTTGCATTATTTGTTAAATTCTCGTTATCAAGAACAGCTTTGTCATACTTTACTCGGAGCCCGTCCATCTCGACGAGAATTTCGGCGTGGTTATCTAGCAGTAAAGAGTATGGTTTCAGCAACGAAGCAGCCTTAAAGGTATATAATTCTGCCTTCTGGAGCTCTTCCATCTCGGCTCTGGAAATAATTCCAGAGCCAGAAAATGCAGCAAGAGGGCGGACAACACCCTGAAGCTCAGCAGTTACACTTGAGTCCCATAACGCTCCCCTCCTAAGTCCAGATGGGAGAGCGGCGGGAGCAGGGGCACCCCTAGGAAGAGTGATCATGGCACGTGTGCTACCCCCACTGGCCGAGATCGGTGAAGTTGGATTCGCATCGATATCGAAATTCTCGCAATCATTGGTGAGATCTAGAATGGAGACGCCAGAATTGGAAGCAAGAGCGGTGGTAGTTGCAGTCGGGCTGACCGTTCTCGGTCTTTTGGAAGGTGGAGGAGGAGCAGAGGTCTGGCCTGTCAACGACAAAATGTAATCTGGCCCTGGCCCTTCCTCTTCCAGGTCAAAATTCATGTCGGAATTTGCAAAGAAAAAGGAAACGTTATAACAGTAACAGAAAAGCATCAAACCAGCAAAGATTTAAATAGCACAAAGCATACTGGTGGGCTCGGGATTGGAATGAGATTTGGCTACTAAAGAGGCTGCACTCAGATGACCCTTGGAACCCACATGGGCAAGCAAAGCCTCAGCATTGGCCTTATCCTCTAGTGATTGCCTTAGCTTGAAATTGGCTGTCCTGCGAAGATGATGTTCTTGAGACCAGTAGAGGGGAATGACAGGCTCCCCATCGTCACCAATGAACCATGGCCTCTCCCCAACCTCGGCCACCACCTTGAAGAAATAGGCTTTGAAGCCTGTTGGGTGGTTTGCTGATGGTGGAAAATATATGTTCTGACAAGGGACGTTCCTCTGTTCTAAGTTATCAACAGAAAACAGAGTTGTTCCCTTACTTCCAACTCAAGTGCGCAAGTGCACGCATCAAGTAATAATGGGTGTATTAAGGCCCAGATTATCGTTCTCACGAGGATAGAACTCTACATATTGTCTTAAACTATTTTAAAAGAATGAAAATGAGAAGAAAAGTTAGTGAATGAACTGTCTGGTCAAACGTTTCCTACTGTCTTGACAACGTTCCTCAGGAACAGTAAGTTCAATCTGATGGCAAACAATTGCTCGCTGCGTTATATATGTGATCCTTCCTGATTAGAAGAAGGTGAGATAATAATCATTGAAGTTTGGTAGATACAAGATTGAATAAAGTAAAAATAAAACAGTGATAACTATAATCAAGAGACAACAAAGTGGCTGGTTTTAAAACAATTTAACAGAAGGAACAGATTCACTGCTCCATTCTTAAATAGTTATTTTCTCTGCTCAAGACTTAGCACTTTTTGGCCTTGTCCCAGTTTCTTATCTGCCAACTCTGATTCCTTAGCTCATGGACTATATGGCTCACAAGTTTCCATATTCCTACGGCTCCCTTGACTCCAACAGGTACTTAGTACAGAACCTTAAAGTGGACGAAGTGGCCCCTTATTCCTAAGGTGACCAATAGTATTTTTGCCACAACACTACCTTCCTCCAATGGCTAAGTTGTCTGAAATCCCTTCTCAAAGGAAGTTCCTTTCTCAGTATGTGTTCAATTTCCATTGATACACAATGAATATAGCTCACTTAGCCAGAGAAGTACAAAAAGCTTCAGTCAAGAGTTTCAAAAATAGTTCTTTAAGAGTTTTGCAGTTTATCCGTTCCAGAGATAGTTCAGCCCATGGCTGATATTTTAAACATAATTATTCTAAACTGAGATCCCATAGACCCGAGATTCAGCTCAGAGATAACGATTGGAACGAAAAGAAGAACACTTATATTTAGTTGAAAGAAAGTTTACAACAAAACATAAAAATGAAGAAGATGGTTTGATGCTCGTGAGGAGTCTTAGGGGTTGTTACAGAACAAAGTAGAAGGGTTGTCACTTAACTATAGTTACAACTATACAAATTAAACTACTAACTACTACTACTAGGTGATCTCTTCTTTTAGGACTTCAATCCCTCCAGAATTCGATGATGTTTTTGTGTTTGGGACATCCTATTTATAGGCAGAAGAGGAGTGGCAGTCTTGTAAATCCTTTGGAGCTGCTTGCTTGAATGAAGGGACGGAGCAGTAGCAACAATGTTTAGAAGCTTTGCAAATTGCTTGATGGGACAGTATTTGTTGATGATTAGCTGTTTTTCTGCAGTCCCCCATGCTTTGCTTTCTTCTTGGCCAATGAGAACTCGTGATTCTCTGCTCTTCACGTTTCCTGGTGCTTGAGTGGTGCACCGCCTTTGCTTTTAGAAGACTTCGCTTCTACGTTTCTTGCAAAATGTACAGAGGCATTAAATGAGTGGAGCAGGTGCATTAAATGATTCTCAATCCGTTCCCTTTTTAATATATTTTAAAGGAATACGTCACCATACGTTCCCCTACTGTGTTTTTGTCACAATTGTGTAAAACAAGTGATTTTTATGCTGAAGTTTCTCATCAGGTCAGGGAACGTAAGGTATTTTTCCATCAAAATGGGCTTAGATGGGAACGAATTTACGTCCCATCAAAGCCCTTCAAAGAGTCGCTATATACGGAAAATAGTTTCCTGGAGGGTTTACTAGCTCGACCTCGAATGCTGGTCCATCCCTTAAGTTCGGGAGGTTCTGAACCGGTGCGCGGAGTATAAATGTTGAAAAATACAAGAACAAAGGAACAATGCATGGCAGGGATAAAAAGGCGCACAATTGTTCAAAAGCAACAACATAAGCCCAACCATTGGGATGAATCTAGGTTGGCGCAAGTAGCAGATGATTTAAAAGCTGTATATTAAAAAGGGAAACCGAATCCCAATCTTCATCACGAGATCTCGGTAGAAGAAGAAGGAATGTGGTTCTTCAAGGTTCCGCCCTGAGCAAACAGGTTCGTCATCTGCAGGAGTGAATGTATTAAAACCAACCGGTTGCCAACTGGAAGCTCGGATACCTCCTCAGTGGTCATCTCAGACGCAAAACTTAGAACTTCCTCCGTAACCCATGGATACTGAGTGCGGAGATTGCTAGTCACAGGGGCAGAACCCTTATCGGCCAGATTTCCCTCGGTCTCCTGACCTCGGCTGGTGAAGGTAATATCTGCGTTTAATTCTGTTGAATGGGACTCCATAAATACCTAGAACAGTAAAATGGGAGGATTAAAAGGCAAGAAAAGCACGTAACCAAGATACGTACCCGAACTAAACAAACTAGAGTCGGAGGAGCTGGAGTCATCAGATCCGACTACATGAGCAGGGGTTGTAGAACCCGGAACATGTGAGCAACTGCCTAAAACTAGATCGGCCATGAAGTCATTTCCTTTCTCGACAAACTGGGCACTAAGATAGACACAATTGAAACAAGGTTCTGGATTCCCATTACTCGGAAGAGAAGACACTCCTGGACATGGGGTCGTTAAAGGAACGAGATTAGCGGTGGAATCCGGGGTGGAAGATGACGGGCGAAAAGAACGAATTTGTCTTGCTGAATTGCCTAGGTTATGGTAAAGACCCCGACTTTGGCCTGGGTTGACAGGCGAGATGAAACTTGTCTCCCTCGAAGACCCTTTCCACGACCACGGATTGGGGGACTAGATGAAGAGGCTCCCCTGTTTCCACCACCTCGATAGTTGCCTAGTAAAGCGGCTTGAGTTTCCTCCTCGGTTCGAGGTCTGCCATACAGCCAGAACCTTGGACTGGGAGGCAGACTCTAGATAAACCTCTCTTCTTCTGCATACCTAACTTCCTCCTCAGCATCAATTTCATCACCCCGACCAAAAATGCGAGGGCAAGTGGGTTTTCCTCGAACAGTAAAGTTTCTCTCACCCATAACAGGAAGAGTTTCAGGATAAGACGCGCTGGAAGTGACCAGGCAGCATATAATCTTATACAAACAAATGTAAGGGAAACGCAGAAAGCCAAATCAGATAAGAACAGTATGGCACGTTGCAGATGAAAGTTGGTGCATGCAAATGAAGACCAGGTAAATGGGAAGCATCGCAAAACCAAGGGCCATGAACAGAGCCGAAAGTAAACAAGCAAAAGGGAAAGAAATACCAGATGAATTACCTGTGGGAAGTAGCTTCGAAAACTTTGAAGGAGGATGAACACATAAAGGCGAAAGGTTAACAATGTGAACAATGCAAATGATTCGGGGCAATGAATCTAGTAAGTAGTATGGAAGTTGAAGTTGAAAGGTTAAGACCCGCGAAAACCAAAGGGCAAGGGCACTGCGGTAATTTCATAATGGACAAGACAGTTGAGAGATGTTTTTTCAGAAGCAGTTAATGCCAAAATGGTGACGAATACACAGCGCCACACGTCACACCTTTTTGGGGGGCAATACGTGGGAAAGTCATCTTTAGGTGGAAAGGAAATCGTTTTTCACACTAAGAGAACCGTCTCATATACGCCACAACCACGCAAGAAAATCTCTATTCTGTCCAACCGAGATTGATAGCCGAGGTTACTGCTTAGCAAGACAATCAACAACCAGGGTAGATTACGGACATCAAAAGCCTCAACATATAAAGATAGCCGATGTCTGAGCCAAAATGCAGGCAACGTCCGGTCTTAACTTGGACATCTTGGTATCCTGAAGACTTAGTCTACCGGGCTGGGGGACAACTATTATGGACCTGGGAAAGGCTCATGTCTTCGAGAGGCCCAACCAACACAAGCCCAAAGGTAAGCCCTATAAATAGGAGCTAAAGACCACAGGTATGACTGATGTCTCTAATCCTATTTTACGCAATCACAACAGTGCACACACACACACCCTCTGGCCAAGGCCATCGTACAAGTGTGTAGTGATTCGCTATCCCCAAGATACTTAATTGATAGGTATCTAGAGAGAAAGCACTAGATCCAACATAAATCACCCGACCTGCCGTCGGACATCTCTGCCTCAGGCAAAACAGAAATCAATAATCACCATGTGCAAAGGTTGCATTACAGCTTCACCTCGACGTTCGCCACATGTTCGGCTATTCGCTCGCCAAGAAAAGTCATCCCCGAGCCAATACATTTCTTCGTTATTGGCTTCTAGATCCCTAGATGTGACCAATAACATGCTGCAAAAGGGTCATGTGTACAAGTTGCAAAGCAATGTATGCGGTTCTTGCAGCATGTTGTTGGCCAAATCCATATCCAAAAGCCAATAATGACAGGATAGATTGAAAAAAAAAACTGACATATTTTGATTGTTTCAGATGAAGGCTTACAATGATTTATAAAGTTTAATTTAGAATTAATTTTTTATTTTCTTTCCTAACGAGACGAAGAAAGAATGCTCAAATGTTAATAATTATTTCATTAAATTTATTAATGGATATTATTATTTTGACATTAAATTAGAAATTTATATTAAATTTTTTAAGAGAAATAATAATTAACAGCATAAATAAATCCCATTTAGTGGTGATCTTTTGAAATCCATACAAATTCAAAAAAAATTAAATTTATTTTCAATAATAATAATTTGACAATTGATTATACATTTTCTTTAGTGATTTTTTTGAAAGAAATTCTATTATATATATTGATAAATTAATCAAATTGATATTATTATTTTGAAGTTAAATTTGAAAATTGACATTAATTTCATTAAGTTATTACAATTAACAATTTCATAATTCTTATTTGATAAGTCTCGTTGGTATGACCTCATTTTAGTCCCCGTGTCAATTGTCATTTTAATTCCATTGGTATGTTAATGGAATTAAAGAGTAGATTTATTGGTTCTACGAGATGAATTTATCTCCTATATGCATTTTTATATATGTGTAAGAGATATTTATCTCGTAAGAAACATTAATCCCAAAAAATGTAGTGGTTTTTAACAAAATTTCCTTACATAAATTTTTTTCTAAAAACCGTAGCACATTCATACTTGTACCGATTCTTATCACCACAAAATTGTTAAAACAAATTAAGAATAGCTCAATATATTAGTATAATATAATTTATTATTTATTTTATGACCTGAAAAATTCATATGATTAATTAAAACTCAGTCGTATGAATAGTTTATATGTACTTAAACAACGTAAAACTTATTGCATTTGTGTATATTATTTTATAATTAGAAAAAAGTTGGTTTAGAATAAATGTTGCCAGTTTTTTTTGTGAGTTTTTGTTTCTAAAATTTGTTTTCTTAAATATTAAGTTCATATAATCTTATATAATTACGATTGTGATATCTTAGAGACTAATATATTAATAACTTAAAAAATAAATATCCATATATCTAAGTATCAAGGTGTAGTTATATTAATATTCGAAAAAAAAAAAGTTATATTAATTTTTCAATTTTTTATTAAATTAGTTCCTAAAAAATTATGTATAAAAAAAAGTTCCTAAAAAATTAAAGTGTCAGCATATTTGTTTTTAAATAATTTATTACTAAATTTCTCCTTCAAAAATACAAAATTGTTATTAATTTTGTTAGCGTTTTTACGAACGAGTTTGAGCATAATTTTTTTGTGGTTTAAGATATTAATTTGGTTATAAAATCTTAGGAAGTCTGATATAGTAGCACTTAATTTTTTTTTTTACATTAATTTGTTAATAAAATTTTAAAAAAATTAATACGGATATCTTTTTCTTTGAAGAATTAGTTGGAGGATATATTCTGAGTTAAAACTATAAACATTGATTCTTTATAAAAAGGAATAACTATTCACTTGAGTTTTGATGAATAAAAATTATAAAAAATAAGTAAAAAAGATAGGAATTAACAGTCAGCGCTAAAAATAAAAAACTAAATAAATAAAAGAAAATAGAATATCAAAAAATATAATAAATATTGAAACCTGTTAGGTCCTAGAAGACCGTATTGCTATACCATATGGTATGCGTTCAGAGATACCTTAGAGATAGGTATCTTGGTTGGCTTATAGCCAGTATCTCAATCACTGCGCACAAGCAATAGGCTTATAGCCAAGAGGTGGGTGTATACACAGTGTTGGCAATAATAGTAAATAGGTCAAAAAATGTGTACCTGAGGTCTTTAGCCTCTTATTTATAAGGATTACCTTCATAGGCTTGGGCCTTTGAGATCTCCCAGTTATAGTAGGATTCAACTTGCCTATTGTTGGGATAAGGTCATTATCGTGAGTATTTCTGCTATTTGATATTGTTAGGATACTTGGATCCTTATCCTTTAGTGGATTCTTAGGTAGGTAGTTAGGATATGATATATATATCCATAACAGTTGCCCCCAGCGCGGTATTCCGAAGCTCGGAATGCCGGGGTGTTTATGTATTATCTCTGATGTCGAGACATTCCTTCATTGAGTCGGCAGGTGGAGTATGACTCCGATGTTCGATGTATCGGTTGAGCTTGATAGTGAAAGTTCCCTTTTCCTTCTTTCTACCGAGGTCTTTGTTTGTCGTATTTGGCCGAGTTGTAAACCTCGGTTGTAACGTTACGAAAAAGGTCAAATCTAGCCTTGGTCATATCCACTTGACCTTTCGCTTCTTGCTTGCAGTGACGGTTACCAAAGTCCACGTGTTCTATCCCCATAGGTGGTTCGTGCACCGCGAAGCGCGCGCCATTCTAAACCTTTGCAGGTCATGAGTGCATTCATTTATTGCGTGCCTTGGTGGATTTACCAATTAACCCTCGATTATTCAACCGTTTAGGGTCTCTTCATCTTCGCGCCTAGGGTGGTTTTTCTTCCCTTAAATACTCCTTTTCATGTTGTTTGGTGATTTTTACTTTCTTCTCTGGGATTTTCGTCGCTTCCTTTGCATTTCTTTCGAGTCTTCTAGCTTTATTGCTACTTTCTTCGCGAAGACTGTCGTGGAGTTCTGAGTCTACTTGCTCCTTCCTTCTTTCTTACTGAGCATGTATTTTTTTCTTTCACTTCTTTCCTTTTGTTACTATTTTAGGGATCATTTTGAGGCTTTGCGTTTCTTCATTTTCTGTTAAAGAGGGATATTGAATTTCATCCCTTCGTTGCGTCCCTGTTCCAGTGTATTGAGAGAAATTTCTCTCTTTTAGGGTTGATGATGAATACTCCTGGTTCGGGTTCAGCTGCTGGGCGAGGTGATGAGAAGATGGTAAAACAATTTCCTCGGGCAGTATAGTATTGGTTTTATGGTAAAGAATATACCGAGGAGGAGAAGCTTCAACAGCTTCTTTGAGGCCCCAGAGGAGGTCACCGGGGTTCCCGAGGTGGGCGCAGTAGGAGAGGGCAAGGTAGAAGAGGGAGGGAGGAGCATCAGCCCCGACTTAACTTCGGTAATGCCGCTGGCAGGGGTGAACCTTCATCTCGAACCCCGTTGCTTCTCCTAGGCCGAGTTCCTCTGGTGACCCAGTCCCTTTATCTTATATTTTGCCATCTTCCCAAGTTCCTCATAGTCCGAGATCCATTATGATTCGGATCCCTCCCCTTGGGCTCAACGATAACACTTCTAGCTCTTCTTCGTCTGAGTTAGGTTTTTCGAGGTCCCTGGCCCCTTTTACCCCATTTGGTGATTCGACTTCACGTCCAGCACCCTTTATCGATCTTGACAGCAGTTTCGATAGTTCCATCCCCTTTTCTTGGAGTCCAAATTCGTCGTTATCCGACCTTGATGATCCGAGGTTGGATTTAGCTGATTTTTATACTGACCCTCATTGTTCATGTTCCAGGCCTGTGGTCATGGAAGAATCCGACGTCCAAAACTAGGTTCTTCTTGAAATTCTCAATATGAGGTCCACCATGTCGCCTGTCGAGGTATCCCAACTTCTTGTTGGAGACCCTTATAGGGTTGATATTCTTACAGTTGGTCATAACCCGGTGTGCGCAGGTCCTAGAGTTGACGAGCTTCATTACTTCTTCTTTTACCGAGATCTAATCACCAAGATTGGACTTCGATTTCCCCTCTCCGATTTTTCAAAATTCTGTTCTTCGTAGGCTTCTAGTTGCACCGTCACAGCTTCATCCTAATTCTTGGGCCTTTATCCGAGGTTTTGAGCAAGTGTGTGCATATCTCTACCTTCCCTGTACAGTTAATCTGTTCTTTTATTTGTTCATTGTATATACAGCTCGGTCTGGGGCCGAGGTTAAGGAGCGAAAAGGCTGGGTTACCCTTCGAGTTGCTCCTAATTAGGGTATTTTTTTTTCTTACTCCCAATCTTTCAAAGGCTTAAGGATGCCTATTTTAAAGTGGCAGCTCATTCTGATTCCGTCCCCTGGTTTGCCTCGGCATGGCTAGACATGGGGGATTTAGCGTGTCGGTTTGAGCTTTACTGGACGCAAAATCATTATCAAAGGCGTCCTAAGAATTATATTACCCCGGAGATAGCTCTTTCCGACTCGGAAAGATTGGCAGCTTCCGTCCTAGTTGGATATGCCAAAGAATTCGGCATTATCGACCTTAGTCGGATTATAGATAAATTCTGAGATGATCTTCTTTACGAGCTCGGTATGTAGTTTCCCATACGTTCTCTTGAACTTTTTCATAATTTTCATTCTGATTTTTGACTTTGCAGTTAGCATGATGAGCTCAGCATACAAGAAGTTTTTGCTGAAACCCAAGAAGTCTTCTTCGAAGGGAAAGGCCATAGATGATGCCTCCGCCGAAGTCGAGGTGACGAAGAAAAGGCGGCTTGATATTGTGTCCGGGGGCAGCTCTTCCATCGTGGGCGATGTTACACCTGCCCCTAAAGTTTTCGCCTCTTAACTCACCCTTCCTACGTCACTGCCCCTTCCCCCTTCTTTTCAAGGGGACGTCATCGTTTTGGAGCCCGGTGAATTGTGGAGAGTCGGAGTTTCGGATCGACTCAGAGATGCTTTGAAGCCCCCTCAACAACTTATGGGTGGTTCAACACTGACGTCCGACCTTAGGTCAATGCTAGCTCGGATGGAGGAAGATGCTTTGAAAATAGCTTCCCTGATCCAACCTTTTCAAGACCTCCACCAGCAGCTCGACATGTCTACTGCTTCCAATTCCTCTCTTGCAATGAAGTTGGAAGAACTTCTGGGGAAGCATGGAGAGCTCCATAAATTGAATTCTGAGCTAGAGACGAAGGTTTAAGATCTGACCTCCGAGCTAGAGGAGGTGAAGAAATCTTTGGAGTCAGCTAATGCTAAGGTGGACGACTTGAACCTTGAAAAAGAGGCCTGCTAAAAGTCCCTGACTGACAAGAATGCTCAATTCCAAAAACTGCAAGTCAACTTTGAGGAAGCCCGGACCGTCATCATAACTGCCGCGGTCGAGTCCTTTGCAAATGCCATTTCTCAGGCTCGGGTTCTGAACCCTGTCCTCATCACGGAAGGGATGGATGTGGCATATGGCATGAAGGACGACACAATCATTCCTGGGACTCCTGACCCAGAGACTCCTGAGGAAGAAGAGGGGGAGACCAAGGCTGATTGAGCTGTTCTTGCTACCAAAGTGGGGTGAAGGGGTCGGTATGCTGACCTTATAATGTACCTTTTGTTTGAGGGCTTTGACCCCCTTTTTAAATTTGTATGAACATTTTTGCCGCTATATGTCGGCTTTTTGACTTGCAATTTTAATTTGTCATTTATATTTTTGAGATCGTTGCTTTGATTTACTTCCCATTCTAGCCGTATCATGGGGTTCAAATCCGATCTCGTTTTTACTGAACTCTGACTTATAATTGCCGAGTTAACGAGGTTATTTTGATCAATTTAGAATAAGTTTTGTTCGTCAACAAAAGGTATTCCTTTTTAGATCATTAAGCTCGAAGGCTTGTATTATTTGAATAGAAATCGATATGTATTAAAATTGAGGTCAAAGCTCGTATTATTTGCATTTAACTGAAATCTATTTACTTGACTGAGCTTAGAAGCTCGTCTTATTTGCTTAGAAATAAATCTATCTACTGACTAAGCTTAGAAACTCGTCTTATTTGCATAGAAATAAATCTATCTACTGACTGAGCTTAGAAGCTCGTCTTATTTGCATAGAAATAAAATCTATTCACAATTTCTTGAAGGTCATATTTCAGGCCTAGCTATAATAAGCCTTAAGCTTATCGGCATTCCAAGTTCTTTTAACCGGCTTCTTAGAGATGGTCTCTAATGTATAGGCTCTTCTTCCCATGTTTTCCTTAACTCTGTGGGGACCTTCC
>NW_026898666.1:0-56555 GCF_033153095.1 Gastrolobium bilobum
TTAACACTTGAATGACCGAACCATCAAGGGAGGATAGGGAGGATTTTGTGATTTTGCGTTTTGGATGCTATTTGACGCGTACTGATGGATGTACGTAATTGTATAGGTTGTCGTACGTTGACTTGAATCCTGAAACTTGAATCTGGGAGTTGCCCTTGGTCCTGGACCAAGTGGATTGAGGTATGTAATTGGTTCAATGCATGTATAATTGTAAATTAGCATGTATTGTTTGAATTATAAGTGATTGGGAATGTCCTCTGTGTAGGCATTCTGCTGTGTACCAAGTTGAGGGTTAAGCTGCTGCGGAGCTTGTGAAAACAGTATTTAAGGTAACCTCTTGGTACTGGGGCTTGTTCCCCTTTTCTGTTCCACCTTGCCAGTTGATGGCAACGGTAGAAAGTGTGTATGAGTAGTATAGAACACATGAGCATGCATGCATTATTACAATGGGTACTTATGTACCGAGTCTCTGGCCAGTAGACTAGTTTAGCCTGCGGACAGTTTCGGACTTCCGTTGGATAGGTCTCCGAGAGGGAGTTCTAGTTGACTGTGGGTCATATAGTGTGTGATCCGGATAGGAATGGAATGGGTACCTTGGTGGTAGTGATCTGATCACACCTTGGATTATATCCGATGGTATGGGTACCGGGGTGGTAGTGATTTGATCACACCTTGGGTGGACCCGATGGAATGGGTACCAGGGGGGTAGTGATTTAATCACACCTCGGGTGGACCCATAGGCCTATATATGCCAGCGTGCGTGTTATAGGTAGCTACCATTCCACAGCGTCGTATTCTGTATTCAGATATTTTCCCAGTTTCTCTAAATCCCTTGCTTTATCCCGTTTTCAAAGTGGTTGTTTTATTCTATTGATATGCATCGAAGTGAACCATTGGGTGGATTTTTCTCCAGAACCTCTTGGTTACTGAGATATATTCGTATATCTCACCCCGTCTCGGGGCATTTATTTCAGGAGGTAGGAGTGGAGCCGGAGCAGCGGGCAAGAGGCCCGCAGAGTGAGCAGTGGAGTGCTTCACATTTTGCATTTTGTTGGCCGTGTGGCCTAGGCTAGACTTAGGGCATGAACATCTCATATGTATGTGGTATGAGCTTCATTAGCATATTTGTTCATTCCATTTTGCCTAAGTCTAGTAGTTATGTATTTGGTTATGTTGTCATTTGTATTAAGTTGTAATATTGGAAGAATGTAAGTTAAAGTTTAAGTTTCAAGTTGTAAGTTGTAAAGCAATATTGTAATCATATTTGATGCATGTCTATTTATGATGGAAGGGCCTTAGGCCTATTTTAGGGTATGATTACATGTATGATGAAAATATGCATGAAAGAGGTGTTAGTGATTGCAACTACTTAAGGATGATTAATATGAACTATATGCCTAATAACTATAAACTGGATTGGGTTGTAAGTGCCCCAAGGCGTTGTTGGTCGTTGTGTGTGCCACCCATTGGATTATTACTGTATTATCATGTGATTATTAGGTACATTTGAGGCTTAAATGATCTTTTACAAATTTGGGATTAATGGAAAAACAAAGGAAACTCTGGCGAATTTTCTGTAGAATTGGCAGATTTTAGGCGAACTTCGGGAGAGCATATCTCCCTCCATAGAGGTGGTCCAATAGGGACGTGCCATATGCCATTTTGAAGGTTGAGATGTCCTCTACCTTGTTTCAAAATTTGGGAAAAATTTGGGAAAAATCTGGGTTGATCTTCGGCCTGAAAAAAATGGAGAAACACGGACTGCTCATGTGCCACTGCATCTGGGGCAGTTCTGGACCGGATTTGGGAAATTAATTTCTGCTTCGTTTCTCAGTCAAATAAAGCGTGTGATATATCAAAATGAAGTTTGAGATGTCTAGTTTGTAGGATAAAAATTTGAGAGCAAATGGATGAGTGGATTGAGTGCAGTAATTCGAATAATGTGAGTGGTTTGGAGCTGTTTTTGGGGTTGTTTGGCTATTTGCTTATCCAACTTCAAACGGCGATAACCGGAGCAAATGAGCTCCGAATTGAGCGTATGATAGCTTGCTAAAAAGGGAATTAAGTAAGACAAAGATATAATCTAAGAAGAAGGTTTGGTTGGGAGCGGTGTGGTCGCAGAAAAATTAAGAGTGAAACATGTCCGAATAGGTAAAAACATAAAGTTTGGAAATTGGCTAAGTGGGTTTATGGGAACCCCTTAGTAACTTATAATAAGTAATGTAAGTTATAAAAATAGTTTAAATAAGTCTTCCGCAAGAGTTTACGGTTACGGTCATAGCTTTTAATTATTACGCCTTTTTATGTTTTAAATGCTCGCGTAATAATCGGAAAAAGTGTATTCGCTTTTTTATAAACGAACTGCTGTGATTGTAACTACGCTTAATATCATAATTAATGTTAACAATACCGGTGTACAACGGGCTGTTACATTTTATGGTATCAAAGCAGTTTTGTATGGGAACTCTGATAAAGTAGTACTGTATCTTGTGTTGCATAGCTATCTGTGAACTATTTATGATTAATGTATATGTGATTCCTCAGTGTGGGTCTGATTAGCTCATTCATTTGTGTTACATGTACAGATATCATGAGCAGGGCACGGGGTCGCCGTGGAGCTAGAGGTGCAGGTCATTTAGCAGCACCAGATCCTATTACTGCAGTCCTGAATGCACTGCAGGAAGAGACTGCTGCCAATAGAACTATGACCGAGACCCTGATGAAAAATAATCAGGATATGATGCATGCCTTCATGAATGAGATGAGGGAGGACAGGGCTCGACATAGGAGGGATGATTCTCCTCCATATACGGCTACGGAGATACTCGTACGCCATTTGTTACTCCTCAGCAAGAGGGGAGTGGTGCTAGTCGTTAGTCTGTCGAGGCTAGTCACCACACTACTGATCCTACTTATATCCCAGAGCCTTCTGTGGATCCTTCTGTTGCTGCTCAATCTTTTGGGATTGCTGGGCAAGTGTTGGCAGGTAATAATGAGCAGAGACTCATCTCTTTTAGAAAGCACAAGCCGCCATCATTTCAGGGGTCAAGGGACCCAAAGGTAGTGACTACTTGGTTGAGAGGTATGGATAAAATCTTCCAGGTTATGGAGTGTCAGGATCCCCAGAGGTTGTTGTATTCTGTTTATATGCATGAGGGAGATGCCCACGAGTGGTGGTACACTGCATCTCAGCCTTTCCTTATTCAAGGGGAAGAGATTACTTGGGCTTTATTTGAGAGACTGTTTCACGAGGAATACTTTCCCAGGGATGTCAGGGAAGCTAAACAGGGTGAGTTTGAAAAGTTGGTACAGGGTACCATGACTATTGATGCCTATGTGGCAAAGTTTAATGAATTGGTGAAATTTGCCAATTATGGGGGTGTGCTGTCGACCCCTGAGTTTCTTTCTGCTAAATTTCAGAGGGGTTTGAATGATAAAATTGCAAAGAGGATGTCTAATACTGCTGTGAGAAACTTTGCAGATCTTGTGACTCAGTGTAAACGGGTTGAAAGTGTTTATAATAGATATCCAAAATCTGGTTCTTCGAGGACATCTGCTCCTCCCGGCAATAATAACAGAGGTGGCTACCATCAAAACAATAATAGAGGTAGGGGGTTGCAGGTAATACAGCCCCCAGGTCATTTTAAAAGGGGTGGTGGTCAGAAAAGTGGGTATAATGAGAGAAATTCTGCTCCTCGTTGTGATAAGTGCAAGAAGTTTCATCAAGGGCCTTGTACTGTTACTCAAGTTACTTGTTACAGGTGTGGTAAGGTTGGGCATTATTCCTACAATTGTCTTAATAATACTGGGCAGGCTGCGAATCTGCAGACCTTGCCATCTGCACCTACAGTTGGGCGTGTTTATACTACTAATGCACAGCAGACGGCGAAGGCGACGAATTTGGTAAAAGGTACAATTTTCATTTCTAATATTGATTTATCTGTTTTATTTGATTCTGGAGCTACGCACTCGTTCGTGGCGGAATATGTGGCTAAGGGGTTGGGATTAAAAGTATCACGGATGATTCCCCCTATGCGTATTACTACGGCTACAGGAGAGGTTAGTGATTCCTCCTTCATTTGCAAAGAGGTCGGGTTTGTCTACGAAGGCAGGGTTTACACGATTGATTTAATTATATTGCCCCTGGCCTCTGTTAATTTGATATTAGGCATGGATTGGTTATCTCAAAACTGTGCAATGATTGATTGTTGTGGCAAGAGGTTGATTTTATCTCATGAGAAGCCCTCGGTTACTCCGTCTCATTTTTTATCTATGTGCAATGCTGTTAAAGCCTTGAAGGCTGGGGATCAGGGTTACATTTTCTTGGGTGGTCTAGTGGGTGGCAAGGAGATTGAAATTTCTACGATTCCGGTGGTTAATGAGTTTGCGGATGTATTCCCTGATGAGATAGCGGAATTCCCACCTGAGAGAGAGATTGAATTTTCTATTGAATTGTTGCCCGGTGTGGGGCCTATTTCATTGGCTCCATACCGGATGGCGCCACTTGAGTTAGCTGAGTTGAAGAAACATATTGAGGAACTGTCTGCAAAGGATTTTATTAGGCCGAGTGTGTCCCTGTGGGGAGCACCGGTGATTTTTGTGAAAAAGAAGGATGGAAGCATGAGACTGTGTACTGATTACCGGAAATTGAATAAAGTTACGGTTAAGAACAGGTACCTATTGCCGCGCATTGATGACTTATTGGATCAGTTGAGGGGTGCCTGCGTGTTTTCAAAGATTGATCTCCGGTCCGGATACCATCAGATTCGGATTAGGCCGGAGGATGTGCCTAAAACGGCCTTTCGTTCTAGATATGGACACTACGAGTATCAGGTGATTCCATTTGGGCTTACAAATGCCCCGGCAGTGTTCATGGACTACATGAATCGTATTTTTAAACCATATTTGGATCAGTTTGTGATTGTGTTCATCGACGACATTTTGATTTACTCTAAGAGCAGAGAAGAGCATAGTGAGCATTTGAGGACTGTGTTACAGGTGTTAAAGGATAAAAAGTTGTATGTGAAGCCATCAAAGTGTGAATTCTAGTTATCTGAGATACAATTTCTGGGGCATGTTATTTCTGAGAGGGGTGTTGCTGTTGATCCAAATAAAATTGATGCTGTTATGTACTGGGAACGACCAAAAACTGTTACTGAAATCCGCAGTTTTCTGGGTCTTGCTGGATATTATCGGAGGTTTATTGAGGGGTTTTCTACAATAGTACTGCCATTGACCCGATTGACACGAAAAGATGCTCCTTTTGTGTGGACTCAGGAATGAGAGAGTTGTTTTCTGAGCCTTAAAGAGAAATTGACTACTGCTCCTGTGTTGACCCTCCCCGATCCGGAAAGTGAGTTTGAATTATACTGTGATGCTTCCAAGAAAGGTTTGGGGTGTGTGTTGATGCAAGAAAGGAGAGTTGTTGCTTATGCTTCGAGGCAGTTGAGGCCTCATGAAGAGAATTATCCGACACACGATTTGGAGCTTGCTGCTATAGTATTTGCCTTGAAAATTTGGAGGCATTTTCTGTATGGGATGAAATTTGCTATGTTCAGTGATCACAAGAGTCTAAAGTATTTGTTTGATCAGAAAAAGCTGAACATGAGACAACGGAGGTGGGTTGAATTTCTAAAAGATTATGATTTTGAGTTAAAATACCATCCGGGTAAGGCTAATGTGGTAGCGGATGCATTGAGTAGGAAGTCTGTCAGCGTGTCCCAGTTGATGTTATGGGATAATGAATTAATTGAGAAATTCCGTGACTTGAAGCTGACAGATGTCTTTATTGGGAGTGTGGATGAATTCTGGACTACACGGGTTGCAGATGGGTTGCATGAGAGCTGTCGGGTGGAAAATAAATTATATGAGAAGATTAAAGAAACACAGGTACAGAACGACAGTGTCAAGTATTTGAAAGGGCAGAGTGGAATATCTGTGAATGAGTAGGGATTGTTAATGTATCAAGGCAGAATTGTAGTGCGCAAGGAGTTAGCAGGAGAGGTAATGGTTGAGGTCCATAAGGGTCGATTTGCTGTACACCCGGGTGCCACAAAAATGTATCAAGATCTGAAAATTAAGTTCTGGTGGCCTGGGATGAAGAAGGATGTGGCTGAATATGTGTCAAAGTGCTTGATTTGTCAGAAGGTTAAAATAGAACATCAGAAACCGGCAGGGTTACTTCAGCCATTAGACATACCAGATTGGAAATGGGAGAGCATCTCTATGGATTTTGTTGTTGGTTTGCCTCGGACTCAGGCTGGTCATGATTCGATTTGGGTTATAATGGACAAACTTACGAAGTCTGCACATTTTCTTCCAATGCGAGTGGACTTTTCTACTGAGAAATTGGCAAAGTTATATGTGAAAGAGATTGTAAGGCTCCACGGAATACCGGTTAGCATTGTGAGTGACCGGGATCCGAAGTTTACTTCTCGTTTTTGGGGAGCCTTGCAGCAGGCTTTTGGCACTCAGCTTCGGCTGAGCACTGCGTATCACCCGCAGACTGATAGTCAGACTGAGAGGACCATACAGACACTCGAGGATATGTTGAGAGCTTGTATACTAGAGCAGGGCACTGCTTGGGACAGATATTTATCACTAGTAGAATTCTCTTATAATAACAGTTTTCACTCCAGTCTAGGCATGACACCGTATGAGGCATTGTATGGGCGTAGATGTCGTACTCCTACTTGTTGGACAGAGGTAGGCGATAAAGAGAGGTTTGGGCCGGATTTTGTGCAAGAAACTACAGCACAGATTGAAATGATCAGAGAAAAACTTAAACAGGCACAGAATCGGCAGAAAAGTTACTATGATAATAGACACAGACCGCTGGAATTTGAAGAAGGTGATCATGTGTTTGTATAGTTATCTCCAGTTACCGGTGTTGGACGTGCATTGCGCGTGAGGAAGCTGAGTCCTCGCTTTATTGGGCCGTATCAGGTAATGAAAAGAGTAGAACCAGTGGCCTATCAGCTTGCCTTACCCCCACAGTTGTCAAATCTGCACGATGTTTTCCATGTATCGCAGCTACGGCGTTATATTCCGGATGAATCACATGTGGTGATACCGGACGACATTGAAATCAGAGAGAATTTGATGGTTCCTATAGGTCCTAGTGAGGTCCTTGACCGTAGTGAAAAGAAGCTTAGAAGCAAAGTGATTCCAATGCTTAAAGTTCAATGGGAAGGACGTACGCCTGAGGAGGCTACTTGGGAGCGGGAGGATGAGATTATCCGGCTATATCCTGAGTTAGCGGACAGGTATGATTTAATTTTGCGGACAAAATTGTAAAACGTTGGGGAGAATATAACACCTCACAATTTTAAATCAAGTAATTAAAATATTAAGTGAGCAATCAAGTGATGGATTAGTGAAAATCCTAAAGATTAGGCCAAAATACAAAGAAAGGACAAAACGGTAATTAGCCAACACGCAACCCTAGGAAGATAAAAATTGAGTAGAAGGTCTCAGATGATAAAAATAACCCTAGAAATGGGTTCAGAACGAAAAATTGAGTGGATAGGCAAGTTTCAGAAAAATCAGTGAATAGTGTTTTTCGCGGGTAAAAATACCGTGTTACGATTGCACCGTAAAACGTGCCAGTTGAATTTTGAGCTCTAGGTTTCAAATATGAGTTACAAATGGTCTAATGATTTAGGAAATATGATTGTTGATAAAATTTGATGAAAGTAAGTCATTTTGGGGAAGCGTGCCAACGGCGCGCTCGATAGCTTAAAAACAGTGTTTTCTCCGAACGAAAGGAGGACTCCAAATTCATCTGATCAAGCCTAATTAAAGTGGAATAGTTAATGTTAAAATTTAGAGTTTCTAAATAGGCTTTAAATTTACGGACGTTTAGTGAGAGTTTTGACGCGTTTTGAATCGCGTGAGGTGGCGTGGGACCCACCCCACTTGAAAGTCACTTAAACATCTCATCACTCCACTATTCATCATCACCCTCACTTCCTTCTCTCTCCCCAAACCCGAGTTTCAGCCCCTCCCCCTTCATCTTTATGCAAATTTTTCTTCTCTCCATTAATCACTCATTTCTTCACCAAATTCAACAAAGTTTGTGTTGAAATTTGTTGGAGGGAACCTTCTAAACCCATTGGTACCACTCTTGAGCCTTGAAATCGTGTGTGTGAGGAGATCCTTCCCATTTTCAGCCGCGACTTGGAGGAGAAATTTTGTGTTCATGGAGTTTTGGAATGCTCCAATGGTGGAGTATGTGTAGGAGGAGCCCATTGTCTAGCATCTGAGTGAGTTGTTACACCTTTTCATTGGTTGATTCTTGTGATTGAGTTTTGAAAACCTAAAGCTTTGAATTGATGAATTGTGATGTTAGAGAGCTCAATTTGAAAATGTGTATTAGATGATAATGTGTTAGAATGATGTATTAAAGCTAGAAATGCGATGAAATTTATTGGTAGAAAAATTTGATGATCATGACTTTGGACTTGTGAATTTTGGTGTTGAGACTTTGTTTGATGAATTGTGGCATGATGGTATGTAGTTATAATAGGTTGTGTGAAGGTTGGAGTGATTAAAATTGAATGGAAATTCCTTGGAATGTCATAGGGCAAAATTCGAACCTTTGAGGAAAAATTGAGGAATTGATGTTGAAAAATGATTTGGATGATGATTGGTGTAGTTATATGGTACTTAGATGGGTTGTGTTGTGGTTGGAAAGTGTTTGAATCAATGGGAAAAATGAATTGTGTTTAGAGACCTAAATGAGCCTAGAGTGAAATATTTCGCAAAACGATGCGTAAATGTCGTAAAACGGAAAAACGACGATTGAACTAGCCTCTAAGCAACCGAAGGAGGTGTTATAAAATGAGAAAGAAAATTTAGAAAAATAAATCCCCAAATAACACCTATATGGGCGAACCTTCAAGGAGAAAAGGGGGGATTTTGCGATTTTCGTGTTCTGATGTAATCCGATGCGAAAATGAGGAAACGACACTTGAATTGGCCTATTGACAACCTAATGAGGCGTAACAAAATGAGAAAGAAAATTTAGAAAAATAAATCTCAATTTAACACTTGAATGGCCGAACCATCAAGGGAGGATAGGGAGGATTTTGTGATTTTGCGTTTTGGATGCTATTTGACGCGTACTGATGGATGTACGTAATTGTATAGGTTGTCGTACGTTGACTTGAATCCCAAAACTTGAATCTGGGAGTTGCCCTTGGTCCTGGACCAAGTGGATTGAGGTATGTAATTGGTTCAATGCATGTATAATTGTAAACTAGCATGTATTGTTTGAATTATAAGTGATTGGGAATGTCCTCTGTGTAGGCATTCTGTTGTGTACCAAGTTGAGGGATAAGCTGAGCGTATGATAGCTTGCTAAAAAGGGAATTAAGTAAGACAAAGATATAATCCGAGAAGAAGGTTTGGTTGGGAGCGGTGTGGTCGCAGAAAAATTAAGAGTGAAACATGTCCGAATAGGTAAAAACGTAAAGTTTGGAAATTGGCTAAGTGGGTTTATGGGAACCCCTTAGTAACTTATAATAAGTAATGTAAGTTATAAAAATAGTTTAAATAAGTCTTCCGCAAGAGTTTACGGTTACGGTCACAGTTTTTAATTATTACGTCTTTTTATGTTTTAAATGCTCGCGTAATAATCGGAAAAAGTTTATTCGCATTTTTATAAACGAACTGTTGTGATTGTAACTACGCTTAATATCATAATTAATGTTAACAATACCGGTGTTCAACGGGCTGTTACACTTGTAGGCCTCCAAGAGAGTTATTTGCTAAGCGGATTAGAGTTCTTTAATAGTATTTTAGAGACTGAAAAAAATTGCTTTTACATTGCCAATTAAAACTAAAGAAGGGATCTGGTTAATTACAAAAATCAGAGTACGCAAAATTTCTTAAATTTACTAAAAATATAAATTTCCTGGTAGACCTTGTTGTCTTTAAAAATTCGTATAAAATCCAGTTCAACGATTAAAAAAAATATTCTTTGTAATCTGAAAACTAGACATCTGGGGCTTCACGTTCATATTAAATAATAGTGAATTGGAGTTCGTTTGCCCCTCGAAAAATAACTCGCAAAATAAAAGATAAAATAGTGAAAATATCACGAACGTCCTGGCTGGTAAAATTCATAATAAATAGAGCTTTCAGAATTTCTTTGCAAGGTTTATATATAATGAAACTAGACACCTGGGGCTACGCGTGCATATAAATTATAAGAAAATCGGAGGTCCGTAGCCCCAGTAGGACAACTTACAAAGTGCTCGCAAAGACTTTTCAAAACTCAGCATTTAGATAACATGTCAAAATCCTTTTCGCAAACGTTTCAACATCTGTTTCCAAAATACTTGCTGGTCATAAAATCATAATGCAATAATAAAATCATAGTTCACAGTAATAAAAGCTTCTCAATTTCATACAGTCATCCATAAAATATCACATCAATAGCAGCATGCCCAAAACAGTAGAAGCCAACAACAAATATCCAAGTCCTCAAAAGCTTTTAAGTCCTCCTGCCATTTTGTAAAAATAGCAGCCCCAAAGGGGTGAGAAAAATCCCAGTATTGTGGCAGAAAATCCAATATTGCAACAATATTAATTTAAATCCAGAATTTCCAACATTGTCACATCATCGAATAAATTCTGAACCGATATTATTTATCATCAGAGTGCGTATATAACGCCAGAATACTAATCAAGTGCGTATATAACGCCAAGTACTAAACAGAGCGCGTAAATAACGCCAGAACGCATGTCCATAGCACTAAGGTGCACATGCTACCAGAACTCCAAGTGATATTCTTTTAGGCTCACAGAACTGAATATCCAAGGAACCTATGCGCACGGAGCCAGGGTGCTCTTGCCGGGTACCTTCGACATGCCTAGATGATGCGTGCTCAAACGTATGCTTATTAGTTTCATAATATATTTCTGTTTCCAAAACTGTATGTAGATGGATGCATGAGATGCTATGTTTTGCTTCACACACACATGATAAGATGCAAAGTTATGATATTCATGCTCCTCATCATCAGTCATAGTTCACATGGACTATGCATCATACTTTCAAATAGCATGTGTATACAAAGCAGAATCTTCCTCAAGTCATATTCAAATCAGATTTCACATGCCTTCAAACAGAATCTTGTTACGGAACTATGAGAACAACAAATCAAAAATTCCATAATCTAAACTAATAGTCACAATAGGTTTAACCACCTAACACTTACCTCAAGTCTTTAACATTCTCTTTTTAAACATCACCAATCAGCCCTCACAATTAGAGTTTAGCACACCTAACAAACATATGTACCAAGTCAGAATTTATCACAAGTATTTCCTATGAAATGCCTAGCTTTCCCATTCTCCCAAGTCCTTGATTTGTGATCAGTTTCCAGGTCTATATACTAAGCGAATTTTCTGCCATTATATTAATTTAATTATTTTAACCTTGAGCTTATTTCTACCAATAAATAATAAGTAACATAATTTAATATCTTTCATGCATGTAGGTTCGGTTTCATGCTTTCTACCTCAATTATATTTCTACCTTAAGTTGTCCTACCAATTGTTGTCAAATAACAAAATATTTCAATTACCTATACATGCATATTCGGATTTGACTAACAATTAGAGCCCTATTATCATTCACATGTTAATTCATATAAGGTGTAAGGTGCGCAAAAGGGCTTAAAGCACACTGCCTATGTAGACCGTTAACAAAATTCAAAGATTCTAACTGAGTTATCATACTTCCAGGTCGATAGCTTGCTGCCCTTAATTTATTCTAGCAATTTCTCTTAATTGACATCATCTCAAGGTCCATAGGTATACTGATTTGGTTTCTAAGCCCTTAAATAGGTGCTCACTCTTTTTCCTACACCACTTCTAATCACGTCATTTAGGCATGAAGAAAAGAAAAAAAATAAATTCTACATGCTGTCTCCAAAACTTTAACACTTGCAAACACTTAATTAATCTTCCCAATTCACGATACACTCCATCAAGAATTAATGAAAGCCATTTCTAAACTCCTAGGACAGTTTAAACAAAACAGAATAAGGCCAAAGGAATTTCTAAAATAATACATCTGCTTAACCAACCAAAGAAGACCGAACACCTAAGGGCAATTAAAGTTGGATATGTGACTCATTCTTACATGCAGGCTCACGGTTCTCCAGCTGTCCATAGGCAGAAACAGATAATAACATGACACAAGATGCTTCTCTTAATTTACATGCAAAGGCCGATCAAAAAGAATAGCATAGAAGGGACAAAATTACATTCTTTTTTTTTCTTTAATTGTTCTCACTGAATTCAAAACATACGGGCTGTATATTTTATAAAAAGAATGGTCCAATTTACGTTGCTACCTCACCAATTTCAGCTTTAGATTTAAATATATCTACACCTCAATTCCAAGGGTGGTTCAGAGAGCAGAAATCAAAACCAGAGAAATCACTAAAATAAATTATTCCCTTAATTAACATGATAGGAGAGCGACTCACTCAAGGCAGTGCCATGTTCAAGAAAATGGAGAGCCTACTCAGAAACCGGTCCAAGGAGAAAAAAAGCAAGGAGACAGCAAACAAAATATACAATACCTCCTTGGGATTGACCCACGGTCGAACAAGGGAAAGAAGACGGTTGATGATTTCACGATGTACTCCCTTTGGCTGCTGCATCCTGCCGAAACAATGAGGAAGAGAAAGGAAGAGGCTTGATGGGTGTTTCGTCCCTAGGAACTCGCGGCTAAGAGTGGGGATGAAGGAGAAGGACATGCAACTAAGATTGTGTATTCTTCATGGTGTCTTGTTGTACTCACGGTTTTTGAAGGAGATGAGGGTCGAGTGTTGGGTCTTTGATTTACAAGATAATGTACACTCAGAGAGACTCCTACAATCAGCTCCTAAGGGAAAGGAGTAGAGGTAGCAAGCTGATTGATATGATGACAATGATTTGGATTCACTATGCTGCTGCTCCCTTCCAGCGCATAATTACGGAGTAACAGAGTGCAGAATTTTTTGACCAATAAAATCTCATGCATGCTGACCATAATATTTTCATTGGGATAAAACTTAATAATGCTAATTATGGTTACCTAAGGATGCAAGGAACCATGAGATTTAGATGAGATAACAAGCCAATCAGGATCAAGCCATGCGCATGAAGGGATAAGGGTATCATGATGAGGATGTTCTTCAGGTAGGGATTTTAGACCAAAAGAAAATGATCATAATATGTTACGATTAAATTAATCTCATCCTACTATTTAATATTTCATATAACTATAAAGATGTCAACTAAGGTTCTTTTATAAGCTCTGACCAAATTATACCCCCTCTAATTAATCACTAAAGGTTTTGTTCATGAAACTAAAATAAATCACATACTTATATTTAATATTAAAAATTCAGAATTATTCCTTCTCATTCCTAATAGCATGCATGCTCACAAATTAAATTTCCTAACACTTATTCCCTTAAAATTATAATTAACCTAATTTTCATGAATTAAAATTAAGTCCACCCTAAATAAATATATACATATATATATTTCGAGTTCAACACAAGCTTTTAAGTTCCTAAGCAACATTTATATAATTTCCTAAATCTGCGGGATGTTACACTCTCCCCACCAAATTTTGAAGTTTGTCCCCAAACTTCGCCTTACCATCCTAAAATTTGTCTAATTCTAACACTTAGCACCATGATGACATACTCTCACACATACTTCCTATTCAGACTTCGATCTTATTAATTCAGATCATAACAAAATTCCACATTAATAATCTTGCAAGAAATTTAATAACCAAAACAACGCCTTACATCCCACATTTCAATAAAAAGGATCTTAATCACAAATTTTCTATCCGATTATTTACTCATGTCATGTTAATGGCACCTCTCATAAAGTTCGTCAAAACACCCATATGAGGAACTTCCTCGAGCTTTCCGCTGTCCTAGGTACCTCAGATGTAATTGACTTCACTGATCAGGGTATCCATCAACGATGATACGAGCATTTCAATTATTGGTACACGAAGAAAAATTTCAATACAACCATTACATAACTCACCAAAATATACAAAGTCTTAATAGAGTGCATTCTCAATAGTTATGTTAAAAGTTCCTAGTTATAATGGAATTAATATACAAGGAACAAACAAAATCCTATACATGTACAGCAACAATTCAAAGGTATTCGAACAACTTCCTATTCACATACAACATGCAGCAAGATATTGGTGCAATGAGAATATTTTAAAGACAATCATAACGTTCCACGACATACTGACACATTTCAAGTAAACATCAGACCAATAAACCAGAAACTTAAACAACGAATTTTTTTCTCTTTTTATTAAACAGCTGCTAACCCAAATAAACGCGCGTACCAAAAATTTTAATTTTCACATCATGCAATCAGCGTTCCCATTAGATTTCCACAATTGATGCAAGTAACAGAAAATTTCTTCGTGGTACTAGTTCGAGTAACACATATATCAAGTAATAAACAATTAGACAACTAGTAATTACCACAGTCAAGGATGGAAAATTTTCCATACCAGCTTACTTCTAGAAATTGAGTTATTCAAGATGTTTTAAGTAAAAGAATGATTTATTTCGGAATTATTCTTTTAACAGAAAAGTGTCACATTCAGTTTCCAAACAGAAAAATTTCAGTGCAACACAAACATATAGTATATGAGCATAGTTCAAGGTTCGACATTTCAAAATTAAATTTTCCCTTAAATCCAATTAATCATGATATGAATTTTCCACTCATAACACACATTGCAATCTCAACATGGCTATCAAACATAACTCACTAAAACTGACCAAGTTTTCATAATTCAAGACCACAATACTTACTTTCAAGGTTTCTAGCTGTAGTTAAGTTAGCATTTAAAAATAAAATCTACGATACAAAACCTCGTGCCTAACATAAAATAAAGAACACCAATCCTAAAACCATCACAATGCATATGGTGTCTCATAATACAACTCAAATTTTTAAGCAGAAATTCACACAGTATAATCACGGTTAAAGATGACACAACATGCATATTAAATCATAATTTAATAGTGTTAAGAAACTCCAGTTTAATTCTACTTTTATATCCATGCTCAACTTACAGATTGGATACTCAAGTACTATGCAGTCATATCAGGAGAATTTCGTGAGTACTAACTCTATTGACATCTACAAATAACTTAACAGTTCACAGCAAACGTGAACAGAAAGTAAAGAAAATTCTTATTAATGAATGTTAACCTAGAGTGGAACATAATTGTGGTAGTAGGGATGTACAGAAACAGAATTCAAAAGCCACTATGAGGCACAACGTGTTAAGCGTACTTCCTAGCAAATATTTAGTTAATATATAAAATTTTTCCTTTCAATGCATGTCCTAGAAATAATTTCAATAACAATTCAATATCAGGACATAGTGGTACATCACCCTACAAATAGTCATGTCATAATGAAGGTAAGCTATGGATCTCCAAAAATAACATGATTGTAAACGCACATTTTCATTCTTAATATGAATTTAATAAAGCAGTAACACATATACGTATTCTCTTATTCAACTTCCGTTGGTTTGTCTTTAGGTACTACCAAAAATCAATAATTACTTGATTTCGCAAAATTTCTTCCCTTTTTATACATGAGGTTTATAATTCGACAACATACGAGTTCTATAACTCTAGTCAAGTCAAAATTCAATAAGACCTAGGATAGACACGTCATTGTAAAGATAACAGGGGGTTGAATAGACTGTAGAATAAAATTAGACAAATCCGAAAATCAACTCAAGGGAAATCACGCATACCAAGAAGCTATGCACGGTTCTTTCATGATATAAACTTGATGCACCCTTTTAAAATAATTTTTTTATAGAGATAGCTAATATTCATGACAGCATAACACTTTAAATTCTAGGAAGGCTTCTATGATTCTCCATTTTTATTTCGTTGGATAATTTGATATTTGATAACAGAAAGTTTCACAAGGCATCGAGAAGGAGACAAAAATTGAAAGCACACAGATGAAGTTAACGAATCAGCCAAAGGAAACAAAATAAAATAAAGACTCAGTGAAATGAAATCATTCAAAGCATGCACAATTATCTGTTCAGTCCAGTATATTTTTAAATTTAATTCAGATAATCTTTCTTTATTTGTTCATGCAGTATTCTTGCAACGTTTAAAATCTAGACCCACAACTTCAACAGTCACCAAAAAGAAAGCTTAATATAACCAGATACAAGTTTAAAATAGTTACATCACACAAGGCAACCTAACACGTAAGAACTAGAATGACAAATATCACTCACTTTGTTTAACAGCTTCTTTCTCAAGAATTATGTCTAGTGTCAATTAACCATTAGAAGATTTGTACGGACAGTGATCCCACATGTGAAAGTCTTAATTAATACTAATTCTACGTTCTAAGAGGATTAACCGAAACTACTTAGGTTTATGACCAATCCCTACATCAATTTTCAGAATTACGTCACTGCTTCTATTCTTGAACATATTAACTACTTACGCCGAAACAGAATTTGTGGAGAGTAACAATTTCTACTATTCAACTATACAAACAGCCACGCCATACAAGAAAATGTCATAATTCACTAAGGCAATTATTTAACAGCAATAATTCTGCACGGTTCAAAACATCACTTCCTTGAACATTAGCTCAAGCATAGACAGGGATACAATCTTAGGAATTTCATGGAGAATAGAATTGACAATTAACTATTAATGCAAGCAGCAATTTAATATTTCACACGGTGTGCTGATGCAAGTACATCCCGGAATAACCATGAGTGTGCACACACACCCTACGCGTCAGTGAGTTGATCAGGCTCACCTCCTTGCATTGAGGTGTGCATAACCATGTTTAATACCGGATACCACAAGTACCATTATGCACAAGGGATCAGGCAACAACAGCTAGCAAGCAATTCAATAATCACATTCCAATATCAGCAGTGAAACAATGTACTTTTAACACGCAGCAAGACAACCAATTCACAGTTATAAACAAATAGTAATAATTCGGTGACTATGCCAACAACCAACATATTCAAGCAACAATCATTCAACAACCAAGTACAAACAGCAAACAATTCATTAAAAACAGACACCTTGAATCAAAACTGCTCTGATACCAATTAGTGTAACACCCTCCCTTGTAGGCCTCCAAGAGAGTTGTTTGCTAAGCGGATTAGAGTTCTTAAATAGTATTTTAGAGACTGAAAAACAATTGCTTTTACATTGCCAATTAAAACTAAAGAGGGGATCTGGTTAATTACAAAAATCAGAGTACGCAAAATTTCTTAAATTTACTAAAAATATAAATTTCCTCATAGACCTTGCTGTCTTCAAAAATTCGTATAAAATCCAGTTCAACGATTAAAAAAATATTCTTTGTAATCTGGTAACTAGACATCAGGGGCTTCACGTTCATATAAAATAATAGTGATTTGGAGTTCGTTTGCCCCTCGAAACATAACTCGCGAAATAAGAGATAAAACAGTGAAAATATCACAAACATCCTGGCTGGTAAAATTCATAATAAATCAAGCTTTCAGAAATTCTTTGCAAGGTTTATATATAATGAAACTAGACACCTGGGGCTACGCGTGCATATAAATTATAAGAAAACCGGAGGTCCGTAGCCCCAGTAGGACAACTTACAAAGTGCTCGCAAAGACTTTTCAAAACTAAGCATTTAGATAACATGTCAAGATCCTTTTCGCAAACATTACAACATATGTTTCCAAAATACTTGTTGGTCATAAAATCGTAATGCAATAATAAAATCATAGTTCACAGTAATAAAAACTTCTCAATTTCATACAATCATCTATAAAATATCACATCAATAGCAGCATGCCCAAAACAGTAGAAGCCAACAACAAATATCTAAGTCCTCAAAAGCTTTTACGTCCTCCTGCCATTTTGTAAAAATAGCAGCCCCAAAGGGGTGAGAAAAATACCAGTAGTGTGGCAGAAAATCCAATATTGCAACAATATTAATTTAAATCCAGAATTTCCAACATTGTCACATCATCGAATAAATTCCGAACAGATATTATTTATCATCAGAGTGCGTATATAACACCAGAATACTAATCAAGTGCGTATATAACGCCAAGTACTAAACAGAGCGCGTAAATAACGCCAGAACGCATGTCCATAGCACTAAGGTGCACATGCTAACAGAACTCCAAGTGATATTCTTTTTGGCTCACAGAACTAAATATTCAAGGAACCTATGCGCACGGAGCCAGGGTGCTCTTGCCGGGTACCTTCGGCATGCCTAGATGATGCGTGCTCAAACGTATGCTTATTAGTTTCATAATATATTTCTGTTTCCAAAACTGTATGTAGATGGATGCATGAGATGCTATGTTTTGCTTCACACACACATGATAAGATGCAAAGTTATGATGTTCATGTTCCTCATCATCAGTCATAGTTCACATGGACTATGCATCATACTTTCAAATAACATGTGTATACAAAGCAGAATCTTCCTATAACACCTCGTATTTCTAAATATATATGTATAGATGATAATGTCGCTTAAAAGGTTAGGATTAGTGAAAATCCTGAGATTAGGGTCAAAATGTATAAGAAGGGCAAAATGGTAATTTACCAAACACGTATCCCTAGGCATGAAAAATCGAGTAGAAGGTCTCAAATGATAAAAATAAGGCCGAAAATGGATTCAGAACGAAAAATCGAGTGGTTAGGCAAGTTTCTGAAAATTTGATGAATAGTGATTTTCTGGTATAAAACACTGCGGTATAATTGTACCGATAGGCGTGAAATTTTGATCATTATTTTTAGGAAACAAAAATATGAAACGAACGGGAAAAATACGTAGTTTATGAAATTATGGTTTAAATTAGATGTTTCATTAAAGTTAAATCGCGTGTGGGACCCGCGGAACCAAAATCCACTTAAGTTTCCCTCATTTTCTCACTAACCTCACGATCTCTCTCTCTTCTTTCTCCTTCCCTGCGTGCGTTTCTACCCATTGAAGGATTTGAAAGCTTTCATCCAAAACCATCATTTCTTGGCCAAATCCTTTGATTTTGGTGTTAAAATCAATTGGAAAAACCATTCTAAAGCCATTGGTGATATCCGCCTTGAAATCGCTCCTTTGGAGAGTATTTAGCCTAGGTCAGTTTTGAAAGATTGGAAAAAAGTGATGTTCATGGAGGCATTGGACCTCTAGATGCTTGGAGAAGCCTTAATGGAGAGTCTAGCATTGATTGTGAGTGTATTTACATGGTTTTTATGATTGATTTCATAGATCAAATTTATGAACCCTATGCTTGTAATTATTGATTTATGATGATTGGAAGCTCAAATGGAAAAATTGCATTAGACGATAATGTCTTAGAATGACATGATTGAGCTAGAAATGCTATGAAAATTCTAAGTGAAAATGATGATTTAACTTAGGAAGAAAATCAAGTGTCATGAGATTTAGAAATTTAGTTGTGTGAAAATGGCATGATTGTTTATTGTATAGGTTAATAAAAGGATTTTATGACATGTGTAATTGTTGAATTGGATTGAAAACCATGAGGGGTGTTTCATTGATGAATTTGAACCATAGGTAGTTGGTAGGAAAAATGATGTGAAAATATGGTTTAGGCAATGGATGTTGATTTAGTGTATAATGGTGGGGTTGATGAATCACTTCGATGAGTCAAGGAGTTAAGATAATTGAATTAAATGGAAATGGGCCATTAGGCCTAAGTGACTATAGGTTGGTTTTATAATTGTGTGAAATTGATGATTTGTTTGCATATGTTTGATGGTCATTTGTTGATCATATAGGTTACCTCTCTCGGACGCGATAGTGGAAGATTGAGTTCAGAGCGTACGTTTGGAGCCTTGTGCTTGGAGCTGAGGTAAACCCTTGGAAGGTTGTGGTTGCATTTTGTGTGCTCCACCACACCTAGTGGAAGGTTGTGGTTGGATTTTGTGTTGTATGATGTGGTGTGGAGAATGTATGTTCATGCATCATTACTGTTGTGTGCATTGCTTGTGATCGCTGGCCAGTAGATGTGTGTTGGTTTGGACTTCCGCTGGAGATATCCTTTGGAGATTCCGATCGGGTTTTGCCGTGGAACCGACTCTGGGAGCGGTACCAGGATGATCCAAACATGGGACTTCCGCTAGATAGGGCTCATGAAGAGTTCCAGTTGGGTTTTGCCATGGGGTCGTCTCAACCATGGGAGAGGCACCAGGAAGATTCCCGGGAGTTATATGATGGGGTCCTCGAACGGAATCCTTATGAGGATGTTCTTGGATGTGCCCAGTTGTGTGTGATTTTGTATGCATGCATTTTTACATGATATCATTTGTAGCACTTTGAGTGAGCCATGGGGTGTAGTGATCCTCTAGTACCCTTGGTTTACTGAGATATATATGTATATCTCACCCCACGTTTGGGGACATTGTTTCAGGACATTATGAGCACAGAGGAGTTTCGGGCAAGAAGCCCACTTAGTGGATGACAGTAGCATGTGGTGCATATGGAGTACATGGCGTTTTGGAGAAGAATATATGATGCACATAGGATTTAGTTAGCATTTTGGGACTTAGATTATGAACATATTGCATGCGGAGATTTGCATGCTTTTGTGATGTTCATGATTATATTATGTAACGCCCGACCACTTGCAAGAATCAATGACTGTCCCCACACACTAACACGAGAATTTTCAGTATGCTTTGTCCTCACTCGCACACTTCCCGGGAAAACTTCCCACATCCTAGAATTGCTCCAAGTCAAGCACGCTTAACTGTGGAGTTCTTCCGATCCGGGCTACCGAAAAGTAGATGCATCTTGTTAGTATAAGTAGTACCAATTAATTCTTATAATCCATTCCTAAGTGTACCGTCCCATACCAGCACAGTCTCTGAAATTCCTCTCTTTCGGGTGTTGATTCGATTCATTCATGAACCCCCAAGCTGCAAGATTTGGCATGAGTCGCTCATTGTCCGTGCCCTTTCGCACCGGCGATCACTCCCTGTCCTTGCCAGCTCTTAGGATGTTACATGCCCACCAGCTTCCGCCTGGTTCGTCCTCGAACCACACCGTATTGGAAGAGAGGCCCTGCTCTGATACCACTTGTAACGCTTGACAACTTGCAAGAATCAATGACTGTCCCCACACACTAACACGAGACTTTTCAGTATGCTTTGTCCTCACTCGCATACTTCCCGGAAAAACTTCACAGGAGGTCACCTATCCTAGAATTGCTCCAAGTCAAGCACGCTTAACTGTGGAGTTCTTCCGATCCGGGCTACCGAAAAGTAGATGCATCTTGTTAGTATAAGTAGTACCAATTAATTCTTATAATCCATTCCTAACTGTACCGTCCCATACCAGCACAGTCTCTGAAATTCCTCTCTTTCGGGTGTTGATTCGATTCATTCATGAACCCCCAAGATGCAAGATTTGGCATGAGCCGCTCATTGTCCGTGCCCTTTCGCACCGGCGATCACTCCTTGTCCTTGCCAGCTCTTGGGATGTTACATATTCTAAGTCTTTTGTATTGGATTTACATTATGCCTCTTGTTTCTATTCGCTTTTTGTGTGAGCATGGGACTTGTCCATGGCCACCTATGTTGTATTTGAGGCATTGGAAAACGTATGTTGTATATGGACCATTTCATGTGTAAATGGCTATGATATTGAGAACATTGTAATTGATGCATTGATTAATGAATATGCATGATGGAAGGGCCTAGAGCCTACATTAGAACATGTGTAAAGTGTATACGAAGTAGCAATGTGTTAAGAGTAAGTTAGACCACTCATTTTGGGTCTTAAAAGCTGTCATCTGTCATTTTTGCTGCATAGTAATCGATTACTTTTCACTGGTAATCGATTACCTGCAACAGGGGACGTAAAATTGAGCTTCCGTCTTCAAAGTAATCGATTACCAGAGCATTGGTAATTGATTACCTAGTTCAGTAATCGATTACCAACCTCTGGTAATCGATTACCAGAAAACAGGGGAGCTGAATTTGAGGTTCTGACTTCTACAGTAACCTTTGGTAATCGATTACCAGAAAACAGGGGAGCCCAATTCGAGGTTCTGACTTCTATAGTAACCTTTGGTAATCGATTACCTCAAGTATGGTAATCGATTACCACTGTGTTAAAATTCAAAAAGGTGTTTTCAAAAATCTAAAATAAATCGCATTGCTTAGAGGGATTATGTTTATTAAGTTTTTAAGCTTCCGCGAGTTTTGCATTTACAATTATGGCGTTGTTTTAATTGATTACGGAAATGGTTAATGTTTAAAGAAAGGAATGTAATAAAAGAAAAAGTTTACCCGTAATTTAATTAATTCAATTACTGTGATTGTAACTGCGCTTAATACCATATGCAATGATAACATTACCGGTACGTAACAGACTGTTACATTTTATGGTATCCGAGCAGTTTTGTGTGGGACTCTGATTATGTCTAACTGTATCTTGTGTTGCATAGCTATCTGTAAACTCTTTATGATTTATGTATATGTGATTTCTCAGTATGAGTCTGATCAGCTCATTCCTTTGTGTTACATGTACAGATATCATGAGGAGGGCTCGTGGTCGCCGTGGGACACGAGGTGCAGATCCTCAGCCGCCGGTTCCGATTACTGCAGTTCTTAATGCTTTGCAGGCGGAAATGGCCGCGAATCGAACCATGACTGAAAACCTGATGAAAAACAATCAGGATATGATGACTGCCTTCATGAATGAGATGAGGGCTGATAGAGATCGTCATAGGAGGGATGATTCTCCTCCACATACGGCTACGGTGACACCTACACCTACGCCTTCTGTTACTCCTCAACAGGGGGAGAGTGGAGCTAGTCACCACACTGGTGAGGCTAGCCACCATACTACGGATCCTACATATGTTCCGCAACCTTCTGTTGATCCTCCTTCTGTTGTTCAGTCCACTGGGGCTGCTGAGCCAGTTGTTGATGATGCTGCTGATGAGCGAAGGCTCATATCGTTTAGGAAACACAAGCCACCCGTATTTCTGGGGTCAAAGGACCCAAAGGAGGTTACTACTTGGCTGAGGGGAATGGATAAGGTATTCCAGGTGATGAGGTGCCAAGATCCGCATAAGTTATTATATTCTATGTATATGTTGGAGGGCGATGCCCAAGAATGATGGGACAACGTTTCTCGTCCTTATGTTGTTCAGGGTGAAGAGATCTCGTGGGCCATGTTTGAGGGCCTATTTCATGAAGAATACTTTCCCCATGATGTGAGAGAAGCTAAACAGGGAGAGTTTGATAAGTTGGTGCAAGGGTCAATGTCTGTGGATGCTTATGTGGCTAAATTCAATGAGTTGGTCAAGTTTGCCAATTATGGAGGTACTCTGCCTACGCCCGAGTTCTTATCTGCAAAATTCCAAAGAGGGCTGAGTGAAAAGATTGCCAAGAGGATGTCAAATACGGCAGTGAGAAATTTTGCTGATCTTGTGACCCAATGTAAGAGGGTTGAGACTATTTACGGTAGATATCCGAAATCTAGTTCCGCAAAAGAGCAAGAGAACAAGAGGACGGCTGGTCCTTCTGGAAATAGAAATAGGGGTGGATACCATCACAATAACAACAGGGGAAGGGGGTTGCAAGTAAGGCATCCTCCTGGTCAATTTAAGAAGAGTGGAGCCCGGGCGGTGGAACTGTCGAAACATACTATACCCCACAGTGTGGGAAGTGCAAGAAATACCACAGAGGTGTATGTGGTGCTGGCCCGGGTGCTTGTTTTAAATGTGGTCAGACAGGCCATTTTGCTAGGAGTTGTCCGTCTTCTGCTGGACAGGCTGCGAATCTGCAGGCCTGGGCATCTTATACTCTTACTGGGGGACAGGCTGCGAATCTGTAGGCCTTACCGACTACTACTACTACTGCTACTATCCTTACTGTTGGAAGGGTGTATACTACCACTGCGCAACATACTGAACAGGCCCCGAACTTGGTAAAAGGTATAATTTTCATTTCTAATGTTGAATTGTCTGTGTTGTTTGATACGGGAGCTACGCATTCGTTTGTGGCGGAATATGTTGCTAAGGGGTTGGGATTAAAAGTATCACGAATGGTTCCCCCTATGCGTATTACTACGGCTACAGGAGAGGTTAGTGATTCCTCCTTCATTTGCAAAGAGGTCGGGTTTGTCTACGAAGGTAGAGGCTACACTATTGATTTAATTATCTTGCCCCTGGCCTCTGTTAATCTGATATTGGGCATGGATTGGTTGTCTCAAAACTGCGCAATGGTTGATTGATGCGGAAAGAGGTTGGTATTGTCTCACGAGAAGCCCTCTGTTACTCCGTCTCCCTTTTTGTCTATGTGTCAAGCTGTTAAAGCCTTGAAGGCTGGGGATCAGGGTTATATTTTCTTGGGTGGATTCGTGGGTGGTAAGGAGATTGAAATTTCTACACTCCCGGTGGTTAATGAGTTTGAGGATGTATTCCCTGATGAGATACCGGAATTTCCACCTGAGAGGGAGATTGAATTTTCAATAGAATTGTTGCCTGCTCCTTAGTTAGAAAACTGGATTTAATGGCACTCAGCTTCGGCTGAGCACTGCGTATCACCCGCAAACTGATGGTCAGACTTAGAGGACCATACAGACGCTCGAGGATATGTTGAGAGCTTGTACACTAGAGCAGGGCACTGCTTGGGACAGATATTTATCACTGGTAGAATTCTCTTATAATAACAGTTTTCACTCCAGTTTGGGCATGGCTCCGTATGAGGCATTGTATGGGCGTAGATGTCGTACTCCGACTTGTTGGACAGAGGTAGGTGATAAAGAGAGGTTTGGGCCAAATTTTTTGCAAGAAACTACAGCACAGATTGAAATGATCAGAGAAAAACTTAAACAGGCACTGAATCGGAAGAAAAGTTACTATGATAATAGACACAGACCGCTTGAATTTGAAGAAGATGATCATGTATTTGTGCGGTTATCTCCAGTTACCGGTGTCGGACGTGCATTGGGCGTGATGAAGCTGAGTCCTAGCTTTATTGGTCCGTATCAGGTAATGAAAAGAGTAGGACCAGGGGCCTATCAGCTTGCCTTGCCCCCACAGTTGTCAAATCTGCACGATGTTTTCCATATATCGCAGCTACGGCGTTATATTCCGGATGAATCACATGTGGTGATACCGGACGACATTAAAATCAGAGAGAATTTGAAGGTTCCTATAGGTCCTAGTGAGGTCCTTGACCGCAGTGAAAAGAAGCTTAGAAGCAAAGTGATTCCAATGCTTAAAGTTCAATGGGAAGGACGTACACCTGAGAAGGCTACTTGGGAGCGGGAGGATGAGATTCTCCGGTTATATCCTGAGTTAGCAGACATGTATGATTTAATTTTGCGGACAAAATTCTAAAACGTTGGGGTGAATATAACACCTCACAATTTTAAATTAAGTATTTAAGCCATTAAGTGTGTAATCAAGTGATGGATTAGCGAAAATCCTAAAGATTAGGCCAAAATACAAAGAAAGGGCAAAACGGTAATTAGCCAACACGCAACCCTAGGCAGATAAAAATTGAGTAGAAGGTCTCATATGGTAAAAATAACCCTGGAAATGGGTTCAGAACGAAAAATTGAGTGGATAGACAAGTTTCAGAAAAATCAGTGAATAGTGTTTTTCGCGGGTAAAAATACAGCGTTACGATTGCACCGTAAAACATGCCAGTTGAATTTTGAGCTCTAGGTTTCAAATATGAGTTACAAATGGTTTAATGAGTTAGGAAATATGATTGTTGATGAAATTTGATGAAAGTAAGTCATTTCGGGGAAACTTGCCAACGGCGCGCGCGATAGCTTAAAATAGTGTTTTCTTCGAACGGATGGAGGACTCTGAATTCATCTGATCAAGCCTAATTAAAGTGGAATAGTTAATGTTAAAAATTAGAGTTTCTAAATAGACTTTGAATTTACGGACGTTTAGTGGGAGTTTTGACGCGTTTTGAATCGCGTGAGATGGCGTGGGACCCACCCCACTTGAAAGTCACTTAAACATCTCATCACTCCACTATTCATCATCACCCTCACTCTCTTCTCTCTCCCCAAACCCGCGCCCCCCTCTCCTTCCCTTCATCTTTATGCAAAATTTTCTTTGGACCATTAATCACTCATTTCTCCACAAAATCGCTTGATTCTTGTGTTGAAATTTGTTGGGAAGAACCTTCTAAACCCATTGGTACCCTTCTTGAGTCTTGAAATCGCGTGTGGGAGGAGATCCTTCCCATTTTCATGGAGCTTTGGAATGACGGTAATGATGGAGTATGTGTAGGAGGAGTCATTTGCCTAGCACTTGGGTGAGTTGTTACACCTTTTCATTGGTTGATTCATGAGATTGGATATTTAAACCCTAAACTTTGATTTGATGAATTGTGATGTTAGAGAGCTCAATTTGAAAATGTGTATTAGATGAATGTGTTAGAATGATGTATTAAAGCTAGAAATGCAATGAAATTTATTGGTGAAAAGTGATGAATTTAACTTAGAAAAAATTGATGATCATGATTTTGGACTTGTGAATTTTGGTGTTGAGACTTGTTGGATGAATTGTGGCATGATGGTATGATGATATAATAGGTTGTGTGAAGGTTGGAATGATTAGAATTGAATGGAAATCCTTTGGAATGCCTTAGGGTAAAATTCGAACCTTTGAGGAAAAATTGAGGAATTGATGTTGAAAAATGAATTGGATGATGATTTGTGTAGTTATATAGTGGTTAGATGGGTTGTGTTGTGATTGGCAAGTGTTTGAATCAATGGGAAAAATTAATTGTGTTACGAGACCTAAATGAGCCCAAAGTGAAATATTTCGCAAAACGATGCGTAAATGTCGTAAAACGGAAAAAAGACGATTGAACTAGCCTCTAAGCAACCTAAGGGAAAAAGGGGGGATTTTGCGGTTTTCGCGTTCTGATGTAATCCGACGCGAAAATGACGAACCGGCACTTGAACTGGCCTATTGACAACCTTATTAGACGTAACAAAATGAGAAAGAAAATTTAGAAAAATAAATCTCAAAATAACACTTCATTGGCCGAACCATCAAGGGAGGATGGGGAGGATTTTTGTGATTTTGCGTTTTGATGATATTTGACGCGTACTGATGGATGTACGTAATTGTATAGGTTGCCGTACGTTGACTTGAATCCCAAAACTTGAATCTGGGAGTTACCCTTGGTCTTGGACCAAGTGGATTGAGGTATGTATTTAGTTCAATGCATGTATAATTGTAAATTAGCAGTATTGTTTGAATTATAAGAGATTGGGAATGTCCTCTGTGTAGGCATTCCGCTGTGTACCAAGTTATGGGATAAGCTGCTGCGGAGCTAGTGAGGAAATTACTTAAGGTAACCTCTTGGTACTGGGGCTTGTTCCCCTTTTCTGTTCCACCTTGCCAGTTGATGGCAACGGTAGGAAGTGTGTATGAATAGTATAGAACACATGAGCATGCATGCATTATTGCTATGGGTACTGCGGTACCGAGTCTCTGGCCAGTAGCCAGTTTTATTAGCCTTCAGACATTTTCGGACTTCCGCTGGATAGGTCTCCAGGAGGGAGTTCCAGTTGACTGCGTGTCATGGTGTGTGATCTGGGTAGGAGCACACTAGGAATGTCTTTGGCGTTTTGGTTGGTTTGGGCATCATGGTTGTGGTTTTTGTGAACACACCTTGGATGATACCTATAGGCTTATATATGCCCAGGGCGTACGTGGAATTGGGGTTACCATCCCGTATCGTCGTAGTTTGTATCTTTATATTCCCCATTTCTCTAAATCCCTTGCTATATCCCGTTTTCAAAGTGGTTGTTTTATTCTATTGATATGCATCGAAGTGAACCATTGGGTGGAGTTTTCTCCAGAACCTCTTGGTTACTGAGATATATTCGTATATCTCATCCCGTCTCGGGGCATTTATTTCAGGAGGTAGCAGTGGAGCAGGAGCAGCGAGCAGGAGCAGCGGGCAAGAGGCCCGTAAAGTGAGCATTGGAGTGCTTCATGTTTTGTTTTTTTGTTGGCCGTATGGCCTAGGCTAGACTTAGGGCATGAACATCTCATATGTATGTTGTATGAGCTTCATTAGCATATTTGTTCATGCCATTTTGCCTAAGTCTAGTAGTTATGTATTTGGTTATATTGTCATTTGAATTTAAGATGTAATATTGGAAGAATGTAAGTTGAAGTTTAAGTTTCAATTTGTAAAGTGTAAAGAAATATTGTAATCGTATTGATGCATGACTATTTATGATGGAAGGGCCTTAGGCCTATTTTAGGGTATGATTACATGTATGATGAAAATATGCATGAAAAAGGTGTTAGTGATTGCAACTACCTAAGAATGATTAATATGAACTATATGCCTAATGACTATAAACTGGATTGGGTTGTAAGTGCCCCAAGGCGTTGTTGGTCCTTGTGTGTGCCGCCCATTGGATTATTACTGTATTATCATGTGATTATTAGATACATTTGAGGTTTAAATGGTTTTTACAAATTTGGGATTATTGGAAAAACAAAGGAAACTCTAGCGAAATTTCTGTAGAATTGGCAGATTTTAGGCGAACTTCGGGAGAGCATATCTCCCTCCATAGAGGTCCAATAGGAACGTTCCATACGCCATTTTTAAGTTTGAGATGTCCTCTACCTTGTGTCAAAATTTGAGGAAATTCTGGGTTGATCTTCGGCCTGAAAAAAATAGAGAAACACGGACTGCTCATGTGCCCTGCACCTGAGACAGATTCTGGACCGGATTTGGGAAATTAATTCCCGCTTCGTTTCTCAGTCAAATTAAGCGTATGATATTTCAAAATGAATTTTGAGATGTATAGTTTGTAGTATAAAAAATTGAGAGTAAATGGTTGAATGGATTGAGTGCAGTAAGCCGAGTAAGGTGAGTGGTTTGGAGCTGTTTTTGGGGTTGTTTGGCTATTCGCTGATCCAACTTCAAACGGCGATAACCGGAGCAAATGAGCTCCGAATTGAGCGTATGATAGCTTTTTAAATAGGGAATTAAGAAAGACAAAGATCTAATCTGAGAAGAAAGTTTTGTTGTGATCGGTTTGGTTTCAGAAAAATTAAGAGTGAAACATGTCCGAATTGGTACAAACGTAAAGTTTGGAAATTGGCTAAGCGAGTTTATGGGAACTCTTTAGTAACTTATAATAAGTAATGTAAGTTATAAAAATAGTTTCAATAAGTCTTCCGCAAGAGTTTACGGTTACGGTCACAACTTTTAATTATCACGCCTTTTTATGTTTTAAATGCTCGCGTAATAATCGGAAAAAGTTTATTCGCATTTTTATAAATGAACTGTTGTGATTGTAACTGCGCTTAATATCATAATTAATGTTAACAATACTGGTGTACAACGGGCTGTTACATGCAAGTAGGGACGAAGTCAGTCTGTTAAAAGCTTAAATTGTTCTAGCATAAGTGAAGTATGTAGCGATTTGTTGAAGTATAATTATGTGCACCAGACTCCGGCCAAGACCGAGCCTGCTTGTGTGGGTTACCTTGGGGTTTTGTGGTTAATTGATAGGAAGATATATTTTTGAGGGTATGTTCCTTCTTTTAAATTCCGTCCCTTAGAACAGCCTAGGATTTAATAAATGTAAGATCAATACTAAATTTTTGGGAGCATGGAAATATCTCCTTTGTTTTATTGTGTTGAACTGATTCCTTGGATTAGGAGGTTAATCCTGTTTGAGAACTATGAAAACCGAACCTGTATAGGTGTGAGAACTTGAACTTTTTTTGCTGTTAACTAGTTAGTAAAAAGGGCATGAAGTCAGCAAATCTAGTTAGTAAAAGACTCTTGGAAACCATATAAATACTAAGGCCTGTAAGCATGAATAGCACTTGTAAAATTTTGGGAATCAAGGTTTGAAATTCTGTTTTGGTTTTTGCTTGCTTAGGTGCGCATAACTCATAGTGTGGGCTGAATTTTTGGTTCTGATTGATTATTACTTGGACACGCAGGTAAGTGTTTGGTGGTGAGACCTATTGTGACTATTAGCTAGTGTATGGAATTTTGAATTGTTGCTCACATGTGCCTTGAATTCGTATTTTGTTAAATATGATTTGCAATCTGCCTTGGACTTGACATGATGGAAATTCTGTTTTGGAAGTATTTGTTATTCGGCAGCTCGGTATTAAAAAAATACATGAAATATATGCTATTATGATTATGATCTAGTCATGCATATGCACATCATTAAACTGCATTTCTCATGTGTGTGTAAAGCCAATCATGTCATAGCATACAGCATTACGCATTCATTCTGGAAACCGAAGTATATAATAAAAGTAAGCATACGTTTGAGCACGCATCATTAAGGCATCACTCTGGTACCAGGGTATGGGACACTTGGCTTCAGTCCGCATAGGTCACAGTTGGAATCCTCTTGAGGAGCCACTATGGAATCTCCACTGTGCTTGTTAGTACGTGCACTATAGTGCTATGAACGTACACCTTTGGCGTTATATACGCATCTTGATTAGTATTTTGGCGTTATATACGCAATATGATTAGTACTTTGGCGTTATATACGCGCTATGATTATATGTTGGCATCTTTCCGGAAAGTTAAATGTTGATGCGACTGTTTTGAAATTTTGTGCCTAGTCTATAATATTGTTTCTTTACTGGTTTTACTGCCGCTCTACTGGGATTTTTCTCACCCCTTCGGGGGCTCAATTTTATAAATTGGAGGAGTACGAAAGAGCATTTGATGATGATGTACTTGTATTGGGGATATTTTGTTTACATTCTGCTGTTGGAAATTCTACTGTCTGTTGTTGTTTTTGCTGAATGCGCATGAAATATTTGACGTTGGTGTAATATTTGGGAGATCGGAAAAATGTTGGATCATATATTATTTTGCTGTAATTTGGGATTTATGTACTGTTTGTAAATTACGTAATGTTGAACTCGTTTGCGAAAACAATTTTTGTCTGTTTTTAAATTCAGATTTCTGAAACTGATTTTTGCGAGCACCTTGCGAGTTCTGTTTCTGAGGCTACAGATCTCCGTTTGAGGCATAATTTATATGTGCTTAAAGCCCCAGGTGTCTAGTTTAAGATTACATAATCTTTACAATGAAATTCTGAAAGCTCGATTCATTATGATTTTTGCAAGTCAGGTCATTTTGGAACATTGCACTGATTTGTCTTGTACTTTGCGAGTTCAGTTTCGGGAGCTAGACACCTCCGAATGAAACAATTTTTATATGCACGGAAAGCCCTAGATGTCTATTTTCCTGTATCTAAAATTATTTTTTTAAGCTGTTGAACTCGAATTTATATGATTTTTACAAGGCAGCAAGGTTTTTCAGGAAAGCCATTATTTCAGCAAGCCATGCATTTTGTAAAGTTGCACTTTGATTTCAGTAAACTCCCAGATTTCAAAATAATAGTTAATTAGTAACTTGAAAACACAGTGCTGTATTTATTTTTAAAAAATTTTGTTACGACTCTAATCCGCTTAGTAAACAACTCCCTTGGGTGCATACAGGGGAGGGTGTCACACCCCATGTGAATATACCCAAGATATTTTGCCGTTATATACAGATAAGTGATAGAAATATAAGTTCCTCTGTGCACTGGGTGCATGTAATACGACTTGATAGCATGGATATCTCTGTGCAGCTTATGTGCCCGGAGTGTATGGCCATGTCCGTGCGGATTATGTTCCCGGAGACTATTATTATCTTGTATGAGTAATATGAGATGAGGAAGTATCCCACATTGATGTGACCGCTAGTATAGTTGAGAGGTTTTATATAAATGCACAAATAAGAAACGTTGGGGATGCTCCTAGAACAGGGACAACTGGTGGTAGGTTACCATTACTGCATGAATCATAAGGATATAGATTCTCTAATCGGTGGGTCATTTACATCTGGGGCCCTTAGGACAGCAAGAGCTCGAGGGGTTTAACCTGAGGATGTGTTTACCCACTGTATTGGGAGGATTGTGTCATGTAAAGAACGCAAGATGGGATATCGGGTAACTTTAAGTGAACAATAATATATCGAATGGAATATAATATATGAAACGTCATGAGAAGGTATTTTGAGGTATGAGTTCCGAGCACTAAGGGATGTGTGTATGTGTACACCGAGTGTGGTGACATGAATTTTGGGTTCCAAGGAAGGTGTGAATTGGGGATTATTTCCCTATGGTAAAGAATAGCAACTGTTAATATTGATGGATTGAGTGAATGTTGTATTAGAATGGACTAATGAGGAATAAATGTGCAATTAAGATGGTGGCCTGATGAACTTTCATGAGAAGTTAGTTGTGATGGAATTAGGTGAAAATGTTTAATAAGGATCAGTAACTTAAATTATGATGATTAAATAAAGGTTGATAACTCGATGGAGTGACTTGGAGCACGGTATGCGATACATGCTAAGTGAGAGAGATATATCCTTTGGAGATACATGGTATTGATAAAATTTTAGAATATTGTTTAAGGATGAAAGTAGTTCCGGGTGATAGAACGATGATGTTGGAGATTACCAATATGAGGAGACTTATATGCGAGGATTATGATATAGTATTTTAAGTGGGACATCCATGATAAAAATGTCGATAATGAGGAAATGGAGGTTTAAATGAATGAAAAATATGTTGAATCTATAATATTGTTACAGAATGATGAGTAAAAATGGTTAGTTAGTGAAAATCTTAGGCATAAGACCTTTGATGCGGAAGTCATTGGTGGATTTTGTGTTAGACTTGGAGATGACTGATTTGATAGATAAACGAACAGTGGGTGAAAATTTTTGATATGACGTTATAGGTGGAAAATTTCATGAGTGGGTTTGTGGTTGAAGGACCTTAAAGGGCTAATCGGAAATATAAACTATTATGAGGATTGTTAGTTTCGTATCATAAAGAGAAAAATATAGTTGTGCTTATCTAAGAAGAGGTGAAGACACGTGATAAGGTGAAGTAAAGTGTATAAATATGGAATTTAATGTGAGTTGGAATTAATGGGTACTGTAAAGTGCCATTGAAACTAGAAGGTATGTGTTTGTGTGAAAGCTAAGGAAGCAACGAAATGGTAAGATTAGTAACATTAATGGAAAGGACTGGTATATTCGGGTATTGTTGAAACAATAGTGGCAGTGAAAGGACTAAAGTACTAAAGAAAGTGTGAGTTAAAATATTCAGGAAATGACAGATAAATATACTTAGGGATCGTCTGATGTTGTTGTACAAGATCTTGGGTCAGATAAAAAGATAAAGATAAAAAGGAAGTGAGGTTAGGTAGACGAATTTGTAACATAACTAAATTATTACCTATAAATTAGTGAGAGTGCAACCATGAACCATGGAAAGTTTAAAGTATTGTGAATTAAAAGGTCATAGCACCATAATAGACAAGTATTTGTGAAGGGTCGAGGAACGATGAGTACCACAAAAAGGAGGTTATGCCTGTGATAAAAGTTAAATGGTAAAGATACACACCTGAGGAGGCTACTTGGGAACGGGAGGATGAGATTCTCCGGTTGTATCCTGAGTTAGCAGACATTTTTGTGGACAAAATTCTAAAAGGTGGGGTGAATATAACACCTTGCATTTCTAAGTTTAAATATTAATATATTAAATGAGAATTAAAGAGAAGGATTAGTGAAAATCCTGAAAGTAAGGCCAAAATATAAGGAAAGGGCAAATCGGTAATTAGCCAACACGTAACCCTAGGAAGATAAAAATTGAGTAGAAGGTCCGAGTTAATAAAAATAACCCTGGAAATGGATTCAGAACGAAAAATTGAGTGGTTAGGCAAGTTTCAGAAAATTCAGTGAATAATGTTTTTACCAGGTAAAAGTACTGCGGTACAGTTGCACCGTAAAGCGTGCCGATTGAGTTTTGAGCTCTAGGTTTTAAATATGAGTCATAATTGGTCTATAGAACTAGGAAATATGATTTCTGATAAAATTTGATGGAAGTAAGTTAGTTTGGGGAAGCGTGCCAACGGCGCGCGGAACAGCTTAAAACTGCAGTATTTCCGAATAACCGAAAAACTCAGGATTCATCTGATCAAGTATAATTAAAGTACAATGGTTAATGTTAAAAATTAGAGTTTCTAAATAGGTCGTGAATTTATGGACGTTTAGTGAAATCAGACGAAAATTTGAATTAGTTTGAAATCGCGTGAGGTGGCGGTGGAGCCCACCTCACTTAAGTCACTTACGACACATGTGACACAAGGTCACTATTCATTCATCCCTCTCCTTCTTCTCTCTCCAAGCCGCGGCCTTCCATGGGAGGAGGACCAAAGTTTCTTCAAAATTTCTTTCTCTCCTAACTTAGTCATCCAAGCACCAAATCAAGTGATTCTTGTCTTGAAATTTGTTGGAAATCACCTTCCAAACACATTGGTGGTATCCATTAGCCTTGAAACCCTCTCATTTGTGAGAAAGGAGCAAAAATCAGCCACGACATTCCTTGGAGTTTTTGTGTTCATGGAGTTATTTGGAGCTCCAATGGTCTAGTATGTATTGGAGGAGCCTTATGCCTAGCTTTTGAGTAAGTTCCTACACCCTTTTGATGGTTTGATTTTCGAATTTATCTCATGAACCCTAAAGAGGGCTTGGTTGACTTGTGATGTTAGGGAGCTCAAGTGGAAAATGTTTGTACATGAATGTGTCTTAGAATGATGTGTAGTAGCCATAAATGCAATAAAAACTATTGATGAAAAATGTGGACTTTTAACTTAGAAAAATTTGATGGTGTCATGACTTTGAGTTTTGAAATTATTGTTAGGATTGAATAATGGGATTGTGGCATGGTTGTATGTTGGTATAATGGGATTGTATGAGGTGTGGAATGGTTGAAATTGGATTGAAAACCCCTTGGGAATTGCCTTGGTGCAATTCAGCCATTTAGGAAAAAGTGAGGGATTTATGTTGAAAAATTAATTGGATGATGTGTTGTGTAATTAAATGGTAATTAGATGGGTTGTGTGGTGGTTGGAAGGTTGGAGAACAATTGGAATAATAGTTGAGGGTGTTGAGTGGTTCATTGGACCTAGAGCGAAATATTAGGCAAAACGATGTTTAAAAGACGTAAAATAAAAAGTGGCACTTGGTATGGCCTTTTGGTAACCTAAGGATACCTAATAAAATGAGAAAGAAAAATTAGAAAATAAATTGTAAAATAAGCCTACTAGGGCCGAACCTACATGGTGTAGGGGAGGTTTTTGACGTTTTTCGTATTCTGATAGAATTGCCATGTATTTATAGTTCTTACATGGTTGTTGTAGGTTGCCGTACGTTGATCTGAACCCTGAACCGTGAGTCAGTGGATTGCCCTTGGTCTTGGACCAAGTGGGATTGAGGTAAGTGATTGGAATCATGCGGTATAATTGGTAATTGCATGTATTCGTATGAGTTTTAAGTAATTGGGAATGTCATATGTGTAGGCATTCTGTTGAGTAACGAGCTCAGAGAGTATACTGCTGTGGAGCTAAGTGAAGAGGCTTTCTAAGGTAACCTCTTGGTACTGGGACTTGTTCCCCTTGTGTGTTCCACCATACCCGTTGAGGGTGATGGTAGGAAATGTATATGAGTAGTGTAGAGTAACATGATTATGCATTTATTATGCATGTTAGTGGTACACTAGATGTACCGAGTCTCTGGCAAGTACACAGTTTTTGCCTTCGGGCGTTTCGGACTTCCACTAGATAGGTCTCCGAAAGGGAGTTCCAGTTGACCCAGGGTCACGGTGTGTGATCCGGATAGGAGCACACTAGGAAGTCTCGGGTGTATGAAGATGGGAGGGGTACCTTGGTTAGTTGTTCTTGGAACATGCCTTGGATGAGACCCGTAGGCTTATATGCCAAGCCATTAGGCAGGGCGTTGCGTGGTATTGGTAGCTACCATTCCAGCTTCGTCGTATTTTGTATACCTATATTCCCCAGTTTCTCTAAATCCCTTGCTTTATCCTGTTTTTCAAGATGTTGTTTTATATTATTTATATGCATCAAAGTGAGCCATTGGACGGAGTTTTCTCCAGAACCTATGGGTTACTGAGATATATTCGTATATCTCACCCCGTCTTGGGGGCTTTATTTCAGCAGGTAGCAGTGGCACTGTAACATCCCGCGTAATTAGGAAATTACATAATTTGCAATTAGGGGTGTGAAGCATGCTTGAGATTCAAATTAGATTTATGTTTAGAGTGGAATTAAATTAAGTTAGGAAAATTATTTTTGTTGCTATTATAATCGAGTATATGGATATATTTTATGAAATTGAAACACTAGTTAAAAAGGGGATATGATTAATTTAATTACAATGTATGTAGAAACTTTAGTGACTACTTAGTAGATACATGAAATAATAACTATTAGTGGGTTGCATGAGAGAAGTGATTCATTAGAAGGTTAATTTGGGAACCATTAATACATCTAGGGCTATGGCCCAACCTCTCATGGAGGACCCTCACCAACCCAAAACCCTTACCACTAGCCTTTAGTTAATCCCTTAAGTATCAGAATGAGATCTGCATGGGTAATTCCTATTGGTCAAGACGTGACAAGTGTCCATCTATAACTATCCTTATCTTTCTCTTCCATGTGCATCAGTTTTAATCTCTCCCAATTCCCTCTTTAGGCGCAAAGTCCAGGGAACTACAAAGCTGAATGTGTAGCCTTTCACTTGGAATCAAACTCAGTCCCTCCCCCTGTCAAACCGTAATATTTGGGAGATTGGAAAAATGTTGGATCATATATTATTTGGCTGTAATTTGGGATTTATGTGCTGTTTGTAAAGTACGTAATGTTGAACTCGTTTGCGAAAACAATTTTTGTCTGTTTTTAAATTCGAATTTCTGAAACTGATTTTGTGAGCACCTTGCGAGTTCTGTTTCTGGGGTTACGGATCTTTGTTTAAGGCATAATTTATATGTGCTTAAAGCCCCAGGTGTCTAGTTTAAGAATACATAAACTTTACAATGGAATTCTGAAAGCTCGATTCATTATGATTTTTGCAATTCAGGTCATTTTGGAACATTTCACTGATTGGTCTTGTACCTTGCGAGTTCAGTTTCGGGAGCTAGACACCTCCGAATGAAACAATTTTTATATGCACGTAAAGCCCCGGATGTCTATTTTCCTTTATCTAAAAATATTTTTTTAAGCTGTTGAACTCGAATTTATACGATTTTTACAAGGCAACAAGGTTTTTCAGGAAAGCCATTATTTCAGCAAGCCATGCATTTTGTAAAGTTGCACTCTGATTTCAGTAAACTCCCAGATTTAAAAATAATAGTTAATTAGTAACTCAAAATCGCAGTGCTGTATTTATTTAAAAATTCGTTACGACTCTAATCCGCTTAGCAGACAGCTCCTTTGGGTGCACACAGGGGAGGGTGTCACACTAAATGTTGATTACGAAATTACATAATTTGCAATTAGGGGTGTGAAGCATGCTTGAGATTCAAATTAAATTTATGTTTAGAGTGGAATTAAATTAAGTTAGGAAAATTATTTTTGTTGCTATTATAAGAGAGTATATGGATATATTTTATGAAATTAAAACACTAGTTAAAAAGGGGATAGGATTAATTTAGTTACAATATATGTAGAAACTTTAGTGACTACTTAGTAGATACATGAAATAATAACTATTAGTGGGTTACATGAGAGAAGTGATTCATTAGAAGGTTAATTTGGGACCCATTAATACATCTAGGGCTATGGCCCAACCTCCCATGGAGGACCCTTACCAGCCCAAAACCCTTACCACTAGCCTTTAGTTAATCCCTTAAGTATCAGAATGAGATCTGCATGGGTAATTCCCATTGGTCAAGACGTGACAAGTGTCCATCTATAACTATCCTTATCTTTCTCTTCCATGTGCATTAGGTGGAGACAAAGCCAGCTGACTCCTTGTCCTTGTATTTCAAAACCAAGTCAGTTTTAATCTCTCCCAATTCCCTCTTTAGGCGCAAAGTCCAGGGAACTACAAAGCTGAATGTGTAGCGTTTCACTTGGAATCAAACTCAGTCCCTTCCCCTCTCAAACCGTAGGCGCACCTAGAAGAACATCTAGGAGGACTAGGCTTGCATTTTCCCCTCATGTTCTCCACAAAACATTACAACTGAGCTCATCCTCTTTTCTCTTCTTTGGTTCGGCCGAACCTTACCAAACAAGGAGATGAGATGTCCTTTTTATTCCTTGTGCGTTGGTAACCATTCGGTGTTGATGGAGACTTCCCTGGCATGTAGATTGGTAGCTCGAGTTCTGCCTAGGAGGAGGGTGAGGGTACCGCTCCTCTTTCGGTTGATGCCTTTCGACCGGTTGTGAACACATTGGGGCATCCTAGGAGGTAAAAAGGTCGAACCTCTAGCTCCTCTTCCTCCCTTTGTTTCAATCGTTGTATGTAGGCTAGGAGATCTTACGTTATTTTTCTCTCTTTCTTTTCTCGGTTCAGATGGAAAAGCCTAGGCCTTTGGTGAATGCAAGCAATATCTGATGTTGGGAACTTGAAAGGTAAATCTTATTGGGATTGAGGGTTGTTCATTGGGATAGTGTGATTGTTAAACCGTGCATGTATATCTTTTATTCATATAGGCAGCATACAGATCGATTTATTAACTCATGCCCAAGTTAAGAAGATAAGGAACCAATTTCAAGCCCCTCTCTCCATTCTGATTTCGGACTGCATGTGTGACTTTGGAAGATTAAATTTTGCCATCTCTTGTCCATGAAGCAGTCAACATTGCATCCACAACATCAAGCTAAGGACTTACATTCGGTGCTCCAAGGTTGCCACGCAGGCTTCTTACGATGACTACGCATGCAACACAAAGGAATGGGTTGATCAGACCCACACTAAGGAATCACATATGCAGTAATCGATAAGAATCTAACAACTATGCAACACACAACACAACTATATATTATCAGAATTCCCTAACAAAACTGCTCTGATACCATAAAATGTATCAGCCCGTTACGTACCGGTATTGTTAACATTAATTATGATATTAAGCGCAGTTACAATCACAGCAATTCATTTATAAAAATACGAATAAACTTTTTCCGATTATTACGCGAGCATTTAAAACAATAAAACGCGTAATAATTAAAGTTGTGGCAATAACTGTTAACTTCTGCGGAATATTTATTTTATCTATTTTTACATCACCATATACTTATTATAAGTTACTAAGGGGTTCCCATAAACCCACTTAGCCAATTTCCAAACTTTACGTTTTTACCTATTCGAACATGGTTCACTCCTAAATTTTTTGCGAACACACTGCTCGCAACCAAACCTTCTTCTCAGATTATATCTTTGTCTTACTTAATTCCCTTTTCAACAAGCTATCACACGCTCAATTCGGAGCTCATTTGCTCCGGTTATCGCCGTTTGAAGTTGGATAAGCGAAATAGCCAACCAACCCCAAAACAGCTCTAAACCTCTCTCACTCCACAAATTACTGCACTCAATACACTCATTCAATTGCTCTCACATTTTTACACCATAAACTAGACACCTCAATCTTCGATTTGATATATCATACGCTTAATTTGACTGAGAAATGAAGCGGGAATTAATTTCCCAAAACTGGACCAGAACTGCCACAGATGCAGTGGGCACAAGAGCAGTATGCGTTCCTTCAATTTTCCAGGTCGAAGACCAACCCAGATTTTTCCCAAATTTTGACAAAGGGTAGAGGACATCTCAACCTTCAAAATGGCGTATGGCACGTCCCTATTGGACCTCTATGGAGGGAGATATGCTCTCCCGAAGTTCGCCTAAAATCTGCCAATTCTATAGAAAATTAGCCAAAGTTTCCTTTGTTTTTCCAATAATCCCAAATTTGTACAAGATCATTTAAGCCTCAAAGGTACCTAATAATCACATGATAATACAGTAATAATCCAATGGGTGGCACACACAAGGACCAACAACGCCTTGGGGCACTTACAACCCAATCCAGTTTATAGTTATTAGACATATAGCTCATATTAATCATTCTTAAGTAGCTGCAATCACTAACACCTTTTCCATGCATATTTTCATCATACTTATAATCATAACCTAAAATAGGCCTAAGGCCCTTCCATCATAAATAGACATGCATCAAATACGATTACAATATTGCTTTACAACTTACAACTCCAAATGAAACTTAATTACAATCTTCCAATATTACAACATAATACAAATGGTAAATAAACTACATGGCATGACCACTAGACTTAGGCAAAATGACATGAACAAGATGCTAATGAAGCTCCTACCAAAATACAAATGAGATGTGCATGCCCTAAGTCTAGCCTAGGCCACAAAGCCAACAAAATGCAAAAGGCTAAAACTCCACTGAATCACTCTGCGAGCCTCTTGCCCGCTGCTCTCACTCCACTGCTACCTCCTGAAATAAATGCCCCGAGACGGGGTGAGATATACGAATATATCTCAGTAACCCAGAGGTTCTGGAGAAAACTTCGCCCAATGGTTCACTTCGATGTATATGAATAGAATACAACAGCTAATTTTTAAAACGGGATATAGCAAGGGTTTTAGAGGAATGGGGAATATAAAGATACAAACTACGACGATACGGGATGGTAAACCCAATTCCACGTACGCCCTGGGCATATATGTAATAACCCAAAAATCATGTACTCGAAATTAGCCTAATGGAATGAAATGAAAAGGGATCAAGCCCATATTCAGTGAACGAGTAACTTTGAATAAGCAACATTAGTCCTAAGTTAGAACCCACTTTAAATAAGATAATTAATAACTTAGCCCAATGTGGTTTAAAGCCCAAATAAAGTTAAAGCCCAACCTACTTAAGAATATGACTAAGTCAAAGGATTTAAGCCCAAAGCAATGCAAGCCCATTTTATAAGAAATGGCCCAATTAGTATCTAAACAAAGATCCAAGCCCACACCACTTAGCCTTGACCCAATTACTAATGGTCCAACACTTATTAACTTAATGGGCCAAGACACTCACCAAGCCCAACCCAATTCAAGAATAGACCCTAGATGAGGTGGCAACACGTGATTGGACAATTTGAATGAAGATTTCACCCTCCTCACATGTCTACCTCGGTCTAGCAAAGAGAAAAAGGGGATGAGATTGCTTTTCCCACCTTAGGCGCTACACAAGACAAGGAAAGGTGATGCAAGAACTTGAGTAAGACACACTCCAACTCTAACCAATGCATGTGAACTTCTTTAGCCAAAAAGCAACTCTCCTTTTCTCCTTACACACCTTGGAGGGCGCACTAATGACAAGAAAAGGAAGATTTCTTCTTCCACACTCCAAGCCATGCATGACACATCACAAGAACCAAGTCTTTCCATCTCCCAAGGTAACACATCAAGGGAACATAAACCAATATTTCCTTCATAAAAGTAGGCTCACTTTCCCTCTCCCCTAGGTGCACAAATCTTCCCAATGCATGATTAAAAAGGTGAAGCCACATTTCTCCATCTTCCGAGGCGCCATAATGAGCATGAAAAGGGAAGACTTGATCTATACATTTCATGATGAGTGTGATACACTCAAGGTGACCCCAACCCCATGCATTGGGAAGCCACAAAGACACATTCTTCTAGGACTTCAACAATGAAAAGTTAAAAGGCAAAAGCCTTACACATTAACCAACCTTTCCCAAGTAATGATTAAAGTGTCTAACCTTGGTACACGCAAAGGACCCCCCTCCCCATGCGCCCCAAATAATGAAGAATATCTCTAACCAAGACCAAGTCAAATGCCAAGTGGATTACATGCAATGGTCACATAAGAGGTTGTAAGAACCATCACCTTTTCCCTTGCATGTTCGGCCCTTCCTCCCAACTAAGACCAAGTAAGACTTGTCACACTCCACACCTAAGCATCATACGCCCTCCAATGCATGTGAGTAGCTTCCTTCACACTCACAAGTAATACTCAAGTGCACCTCTAAGCAAATGATGACAAGGCCTAGATAAAAGAAAAGGCAAAGAACTTATTCCTTTCCCCCAAGGCCGTGTAAGAATCAAGGCACAAGACAAAGGACTTCTCTCCTCCCCACACCTTGGCTTCGGCCATTTCTCTCCTCATCAAGCCAAGCAAGTAAGAGAGAAACCAAGAGGTTGTTGGAAGCAACTCTCAACCCTAGAAGACTCCTTGAAGATCAAGTGTGAAGCATTAGTTAGAGCTATATTTTAGACATCATCTTTGAGGTAAGATCTCATGAGCTCTTCATCCAATGAACTCTAACTAATTTATATATGACTAGATCTTGGACTAATAAAGCCATCCATGCATCTTTCATCTTTAAAATCAGCTCCTAAGTGTATCACCTCAAATGGCCGAACCTAGGTGTGTCACTAAATGTTTAATATTTTCTTTAAAGTATCATGGAGAGGGTTGAAGTGATGGTGTTAGCATGATAAGTAAGCATCCTTTAAAAATCATCTCCTAAAGGCATGAACCCTAAATGGCTGAACCTATATACCTTCCTAAATGTGTGATATTTTTCTTTTTAAGTACCATGGAAAGTGTTAGTATGATGTGTATGAAAGTAGCATTTGAAAAATCTCCTTTTTATGACCTTAACCCTAAATGACCGAATTTAATGTATAGAAAAGTATTGTCCAAGGTTTGATTTAAGGATCTATCATTTTATGTGAGCATTAGACCCATGAACATGATATTAAAATTTTCCTTTAAGTGTATGACCCTAAAAGGCCGAACACTAATGGGCCTAGGAGAGAAATTTGTGAATGTTTTCTTGGTGTTATGATGTATGGCCGAAATGTATAATAAAAATAGGACCTATACATGAAAGCCATTAATGAAAAATCATCTCCTAAGTATTTTGTTTAAAAGGGAAGAATCTATATCAAGAAGAAAACCAAGTTAGATCTTATGAATATGTACTAAGGATGATTATGTTACTAGGCCAAACCAAAGGAACAAGCAAGGACCAAGAACCCTTTTGAACTCTTGGGAAGTGATAAGACAAGACTATTGTGTAAGTGATTTATGGTTGTTGAAGCGGCTACCCTATGGTTGCCACCCCTTTATGTTAAAGTGAGGTTGACTGCAATATGTTATATGATGCATTACATGATATGCTTGGTTGTTTGGAACTAATGTTTATTCATGCAAGTTTTGTAAGATGGCCTGTGCACTAATACCACAAAGGCAACCTGACGAGGACCCTGGGTATTCGTCCATAAGACCATGGAGAGTAATTGTCATGGCAGGATTGGTATGATGATATGAAAGCATGATTATTTTCCAAACTATGTTTCAAATGTTTTGCCATTCTATTATTGTACATGTTATTATGTGACTATTGCAGGAGTAAGCATCATGGTTTGGAGGTTGCTCCAACTGTGAGTCCTTACTGAGATCCCCAATCTCACCCCCCTTTGGGAAATCCTCTTTCAGGTAAAAATGACCAAATGGGTTAGGCAGGGAAAGAGGTTGGTGCGAATTGAAGAGGAACCTGCGCAGCCATGCGCAGATAAAGTTGATAATACACCATCCCTTTTAGATAGAGTTTTTGATCTAATATTTGAAGGAAAGTGGGAGCTGGCAAACTATATTATGAATCAGGAAATGGAATCCCTATGGATTGAGGGTGCACCTTACTAAAGATGCACCAAAGATTATAATTTGGATGACTGTAATAGACTATGCCACTTAGACTATTTTGAACATTTTATATGCGTTTGAAGTACAATATTTTGGATGTTTATGTTTTATGGACTATGAAATTAGTAGGAAAGATTAAGTAACATAAGTCATTATCCGCATAAGACACTTAAGTAACTACCTACTTAGTAGTAGTCAAAACTAAAATTATGATCATGTAAGTGAGCCCCTAAATAGCGCATAAGTATGAGCAGGGTAACCAAGAAGAGATTAACTTGTAAGTAGACCGTAGACCAAGCAAAAGAGAAACTCATGACTAGAGGAATAGATAAGTTAGGGAAAAGAACGAAATAAATTCACATTAGTAAATTTTAAGTTAACCACGCTTAAGTACATGGATTCCGCGCATTGAATGTCAAGCAATGTTACACCTTTGATGAGGATATTAAGGGTGTTACAATATATAAGCCTATGGGTATCATCCAAGGTGCGTTCAAAAAACCACAACCATGATGCCCCAACCATACAAAACGCCAAAGACATTCCTAGTGTGCTCCTACCCGGATGACACACCATGACCCACGATCAACTGTAACTCCCTCCTGGAGACCTATCCAGTGGAAGTCCGAAACTGCCCGAAGGCTAAGAAAAACTGTCTACTGGCCAGAGACTCGGTACATAAGTACCCATTGTAATAATGCATGCATGCTCATGTGTTCTACACTACTCGTACACACTTCCTACCGTTGCCATCAACTGGCAAGGTGGAACAGAAAAGGGGAACAAGCCCCAGTACCAAGAGGTTACCTTAAATATTGTTTTCACAAGCTCCGCAGCAGCTTATCACTCAACTTGGTACACAGCAGAATGCCTACACAGAGGACATTCTCAATCACTCATAATTCAAACAATACATGCTAATTTACAATTATACATGCATTGAACCAATTACTTACCTCAATCCACTTGGTCCAAGACCAAGGGCAACTCCCAGATTCCAGGTTCGGGATTCAAGTCAACGTACGGCAACCTATACAATCACGTACATCCATCAGTACGCGTCAAATAGCATCAAAACGCAAAATCACAAAATCACCTCTCCCACACTTGGTAGGTTCGGCCATCCTAGGCTTATTTTCAAATTTATTTTTCTAAATTTTCTTTCTCATTTTATTACGCCTAAATAGGTTGCCAAGAGGCCAGTTCAAGTGCCGTTTCGCCATTTTTGCGTCGAATTACATCAGAACGCGAAAACCGCAAAATTCCTCCTCACCCCCTTGGTGGTTCGACCTTGGTAGTGTCAAATTAGGATTTATTTTTCTAAATTTTCTTTCTCATTTTATAACGCTTCCTTAGGTTGCTTAGAGGCTAGTTCAATCGTTTTTTTTTCGTTTTACGACATTTACGCATCGTTTTGCGAAATATTTCACTCTAGGTTCTTTATGCCAACTAAGCCACTTATTATTTTTGCATTGCATCTTCCACTTGCCAATCACCACACAACGCATCTAATTACCTTTTTAACACATAATTCATCACTCAAACAATTTCCAACAACATCAATTCCCTAATTTTCCTTTAAAGGCAAAGTTGCAACCTATGGCAATTCTAGGATTTCCATTCACTTTTAATCACTCCACACCTCACACAATCCATTATATCATCATATAATCATACCACAATTCATCAAACAAAGCCTCAACACAAAACTCAAAAGTCCAAAGTCATGACCTCAAAATTCACTAAGTTAAAAATCATCAATTTTCACTTAAAATTTTCATTGCATTTCTAGCTCTAATACATCATTCTAAGGCATTATCATCTAATACACATTTTCCAATTGAGCTCTCTAACATCACATATCAACCATGCAAGGTCTAGGGTTAAAAATTCAAATCATCACATTCAATCATTTAAAATGCAAAAACACTCACCCAAATGGAAGGTACAAGGCTCCTCCTAAACATACTCCACCATTGGAGCACTTAGAAGCTTCATGAACACAAATCTCCAACTATGAGCCGCGTCCTTGAGGAGGGATTTTCGCAAAATATAGCTGGATTCAAGGCTTGCCACTAGTGCCAATGTGTTTAGAAGGTGTTTTCCAACAAATTTCAACTCAAGAATCACTTGATTTAGTGGAGAAATGGTGTAGTTATGGTGAATTGAAATTTCCAAAGCCATTTTTTTGCGCAATGATGAAGGGCTGCAGGTTTGGAGAAGAAGGAGGGAGGAAGATGATGATGTAATGGTGGCTTTGCCATGTGGCAAGGTTCACTTAAGTGGGGTGGGTCCCACCGCCACCTCACGCGATTTCAAACTCATTTGAATTCCCCTCTGATTCCACTAAACGTCCATAAATTCAAAAACTATTTAGAAACTCTAATTTTTAACATTAACCATTCTCCCTTAATTATACTTGATCAAATGAATCCGGAGTTTTCCGGTCATTCGGAGAAAACACTATTTTAAGCTATTGCGCGCGCCGTTGGCACGCTTCCCCAAACTGACTTAATTTCATCAGATTTTATCAAAAATCATATTTCCTAACTCAATAAACCATTTATAACTCATATTTGAAACCTAGAGCTCAAAACTCAACTGACACGTTTTACGATGCAATCGTACCGCTGTATTTTTACCCGCGAAAAACACTATTCACTGATTTTTCTGAAACCTTCCTGTCCACTCAATTTTTCGTTCTGAATCCATTTCCAGGGTTATTTTTACCATCTGAGACCTTCTACTCAAATTTTATCTTCCTAGGGTTGTGTGTTGGCAATTTACCGTTTTGCCCTTTCTTTGTATTCTGGCCTAATCTTTAGGATTTTCACTAATCCATCACTTAACTATTCACTCAATGTATTAATTACTTAATTTAGAATTGTGAGGTGTTATATTGATCACCCATGTTTTCCTATCTATTTGTGGGTGACAAGTAGTAGAAAACAAAAGTTTTGTTCCTAGTTTACCCCCACAAAGTTTTCCAAAAATAAAGACTGCACAATGTTAGAACATGTTTTTAAATTATGTGAACCTCACCAAGAATAGTGAGTTCCAAGACCAATTTAGTTAGGATCGTTTCTATAATCAGGAATTTAAACAATAAATAAAGAACCTTGACCCGTTATCTATGGAAGATAAAAAACAAAGGTATAAAGAAGGATAAAGACGTCTCACTCGAGAAAGAAGAAGGTGAGTGATAAATCTACTTTGAACGCTACAAGAACAAGCTTCTTGATAAGTTCAGAGTTCTAGATAAAAACCAAAGAGAAGAATCCTCTATATTATATTATATCTTTAAAATCTAATTACAAGAGTTTGTATCCCCCTTATTTATACTTGGAACATCCCTCCAAGAATAGGAAAAGACTAACAAATGAAAAGGCACTAATTTAAAGTTGACAACTTGGAAAAAAGGAAAAGACTCTAATCAGTCCCACTAAACATTAATGACATTGAAAATGCTAATTAACCCCACTAAGCATTAAATACTCTATCAGGCCACTAAACATTAATGACATTGAAAATTGTTAATTATTCTACTCAACCTCCCTTGCATTGATGGCATTAACTAAATTTTAATTAGGATTTGATTTGGACTTGATGTCTTCATGATTAGTCCACAGTTCTTAAATTAACCCACTAAGAGCTTCCTTAAACTTCTTGGCCCTTGATCTTGTGATTGGCCTATTTTGCATCTGTAATGGATCATTTGGTATTGTCTCCTTATTCATATCATTCCATCCCCCTTCAAAAAGATTTGTCTTCAAATATGCACCTACATCATAAGGAGATAAATCAGAAACATTACAAGGTCCTGGAAGGTTAAACTTGAATGCTTTATCATTTATATCCTCTCAATCACTTGAAATGGTCCATCACTCCTTAGAAGCAGTTTGGAATATCTTTTGGCTAGAAATCTTTCCTTTCTCATATGTAGCTAAACCCAATCTCCTAGTTCAAAAACTACTTTCTTGTGCCCTTTATTGGCTTCGTTGGCATATTGTTCAATTTTCTTCTCAATGTGTTGCCGAGTTTTTTCATGAATCTGCTTAACATGGTCATCCTTCTTATTTCCATCTAAGTTAATATGTTCACTTACTGGTAAAGGAGTTAAATCCAAAGGAGATAATGGATTAAACCATACATAATTTCAAATGGTGAAAATTTAGATGCTGAATGGGCTGTCCTGTTATATGCAAATTCAGCATGTGGCAAACATTCTTCCCATATGTACCCAAAAAAAAAATCTTCCCATGATTTCAAATTCTTTTGAATCAAAGTACGCCAATATGAAGATAAGGTCCTATTAATCACCCATGTTTGCCTATATATTTGTAAGTGACAAGTAGTAGAAAACAAAAGTTTTGTTCCTAGTTTACCCCCACAAAGTTTTTAAAAAATAAAGACTGCACAATGTTAGAACATGTTTTTAAATTATGTGAACCTCACCAAGAATAGTGAGTCCCAAGACCAATTTAGTTAGGATCGTTTCTATAATCAAGAATTTAAACAAGAAATAAAGAACCTTGACCCGTTATCTATGGAAGATAAAAACCAAAGGTATAAAGAAGGAAAAGACGCCTCACTCGAGAAAGAAGAAGGTGAGTGATAAATCTGCTTTGAACGCTACAAGAACAAGCTTCTTGATAAGTTCAGAGTTCTAGATAAAAACCAAAGAGAAGAAACCTTTATATTATATTATATCTTTAAAATCTAATTACAAGAGTTTGTATCCCCCCTTATTTATACTTGGAACATCCCTCCAAGAATAGGAAAAGACTAACAAATGAAACGACACTAATTTAAAGTCTACAACTTGGAAAAAAGGAAAAGACTCTAATCAGCCCCACTAAACATTAATGACATTGAAAATGCTAATCAACCCTACTAAGCAATAAAGAATCTAATCAGCCCACTAAACATTAATGACATTGAAATTTTTTAATTATTCTACTCAACCTCCCTTGCATTGATGGCATTAACTAAATTCTGATTAGGATTTGATTTGGACTTGATGTCTTTATTATTAGTCCACAGTTCTTAAATTAACCCACTAAGAGCTTCCTTAAACTTCTTGGCCCTTGATCTTGTGATTGGCCTATTTTGCATCTGTAATGGATCATTTGGTATTGTCTCCTTATTCATATCATTCCCTCCCCCTTCAAAAAGATTTGTCTTCAAATATGCACCTACATCATAAGGAGATAAATCAGAAACATTACAAGGTCTTGGAAGGTTAAGCTTGAAGGCATTATCATTTATCCTCTCAATCACTTGAAATGGTCCATCACCCCTTAGAAGTAGTTTGGAATATCTTTGGGCTAGAAATTTTTCCTTTCTCATATGTAGCTAAACCCAATCTCCTAGTTTAAAAACTACTTTCTTGTGCCCTTTATTGGCTTGGTTGGCATATTGTTCAAAAATCAGAAAGAATAAGGTGAGTGATAAGTCTGCTTTGAACTCTACAAGAACAAGCTTCTTGATAAGTTCTGAGTTCTAGATAAAAACCAAAGAAAAGAAACCTCTCTATTATATTATATCTTAAAAATCTAATTACAAGAGTTTGTATCCTCCTTTATTTATACTTGGAACATCCCTCCAAGAATAGGAAAAGACTAACAAATGAAAAGATACTAATTTAAAGTTAACAACTTGGAAAAAGGAAAAGACTCTAGATTTTTCTAACATTGTGGGGTAAAAGCTACTATGGCTAGATTTTTGGAAAAAATATTTATTTCTAGAAAAGACTCTAGAACATCCCTCCAGAAAACATTATAGGTTGATTTAAGATTGTACTCACCTGGAAGGTCAAGCTTGTTGGCATTATCATTTATCCTCTCAAACACTTGAAATGGTCCATCACCCCTTGGAAGCAGTTTGGAACATCTTTAGGCTGGAAATCTTTCCTTTCTCAAAACAAACTTTAAATACTCAACATACTCACTCAAGTTTGTGCTAAAAATCAGAATATCATAAAAAATGCACCCACAATTTTTCAAGGAATGCACACAAAATATGATTCATCAATCTCATAAAGGTGCATGGTGCATTAGTTAAAGCAAGCGTCCTTATACAAGAGTACAATTGATAGCGACTCGGCAAGTGCACCGGTCGTAAAGTAATAAAATGTACTGAGTACGAGATCGTTCCCACGAGGATCAGAATTTCAAGCACTGTAACACCCTCCCCTTTTATAACACCTCACAATTTTAAATCAAGTAATTAAAGTATTAAGTGAGCAATCAAGTGATGGATTAGTGAAAATCTTAAAGATTAGGCCAAAATACAAAGAAAGGGCAAAACGGTAATTAGCCAACACGCAACCCTAGGAAGATAAAAATTGAGTAGAAGGTCTCAGATGATAAAAATAACCCTGGAAATGGGTTCAGAACGAAAAATTGAATGGATAGGCAAGTTTCAGAAAAATCAGTGAACAGTGTTTTTCGCGGGTAAAAATACTGCATTACGATTGCACCGTAAAACGTGCCAGTTGAATTTTGAGCTCTAGGTTTCAAATATGAGTTAAAAATGGTCTAATGAGTTAGGAAATATGATTGTTGATAAAATTTGATGAAAGTAAGTCATTTTGGGGAAGCGTGCCAACGACGCGCGCGATAGCTTAAAAACAGTGTTTTCTCCGAACGAAAGGAGGACTCCGAATTCATCTGATCAAGCCTAATTAAAGTGGAATAGTTAATGTTAAAAATTAGAGTTTCTAAATAGAATTTAAATTTACGGACGTTTAGTGAGAGTTTTGACGCGTTTTGAATCGCGTGAGGTGGCGTGGGACCCACCCCACTTGAAAGTCACTTAAACATCTCATCACTCCACGATTCATCATCATCCTCACCTCCTTCTCTCTCCCCAAACCCGAGTTTCAGCCCCTCCCCCTTCATCTTTATGCAAATTTTTCTTCTCTCCATTAATCACTCATTTCTTCACCAAATTCAACAAAGTTTGTGTTGAAATTTGTTGGAGGGAACCTTCTAAACCCATTGGTACCACTCTTGAGCCTTGAAATCGTGTGTGTGAGGAGATCCTACCCATTTTCATCCGCGACTTGGAGGAGAAATTTTGTGTTCATGGAGTTTTGGAATGCTCCAATGGTGGAGTATGTGTAGGAGGAGCCCATTATCTAGCATTTGAGTGAGTTGTTACACCTTTTCATTGGTTGATTCTTGTGATTGAGTTTTGAAAACCTAAAGCTTTGAATTGATGAATTGTGATGTTAGAGAGCTCAATTTGAAAATGTGTATTAGATGATAATGTGTTAGAATGATGTATTAAAGCTAGAAATGCGATGAAATTTATTGGTAGAAAAATTTGATGATCGTGACTTTGGACTTGTGAATTTTGGTGTTGAGACTTTGTTTGATGAATTGTGGCATGATGGTATGTAGTTATAATAGGTTGTGTGAAGGTTGGAGTGATTAAAATTGAATGGAAATTCCTTGGAATGTCATAGGGCAAAATTCGAACCTTTGAGGAAAAATTGAGGAATTGATGTTGAAAAATGATTTGGATGATGATTGGTGTAGTTATATGGTACTTAGATGGGTTGTGTTGTGGTTGGAAAGTGTTTGAATCAATGGGAAAATGAATTGTGTTTAGAGACCTAAATGAGCCTAGAGTGAAATATTTCGCAACACGATGCGTAAATGTCGTAAAACGGAAAAACGACGATTGAACTAGCCTCTAAGCAACCGAAGGAAGTGTTATAAAATGAGAAAGAAAATTTAGAAAAATAAATCCCCAAATAACACCTATATGGCCGAACCTTCAAGGAGAAAAGGGGGGATTTTGCGATTTTCGTGTTCTGCTGTAATCCGATGCGAAAATGACGAAACGACACTTGAATTGGCCTATTGACAACCTAATGAGGCGTAACAAAATGAGAAAAAAAATTTAGAAAAATAAATCAATTTAACACTTGAATGACCGAACCATCAAGGGAGGATAGGGAGGATTTTGTGATTTTGCGTTTTGGATGCTATTTGACGCGTACTGATGGATGTACGTAATTGTATAGGTTGTCGTACGTTGACTTGAATCCTGAAACTTGAATCTGGGAGTTGCCCTTGGTCCTGGACCAAGTGGATTGAGGTATGTAATTGGTTCAATGCATGTATAATTGTAAATTAGCATGTATTGTTTGAATTATAAGTGATTGGGAATGTCCTCTGTGTAGGCATTCTGCTGTGTACCAAGTTGAGGGTTAAGCTGCTGCGGAGCTTGTGAAAACAGTATTTAAGGTAACCTCTTGGTACTGGGGCTTGTTCCCCTTTTCTGTTCCACCTTGCCAGTTGATGGCAACGGTAGAAAGTGTGTATGAGTAGTATAGAACACATGAGCATGCATGCATTATTACAATGGGTACTTATGTACCGAGTCTCTGGCCAGTAGACTAGTTTAGCCTGCGGACAGTTTCGGACTTCCGTTGGATAGGTCTCCGAGAGGGAGTTCTAGTTGACTGTGGGTCATAGTGTGTGATCCGGATAGGAGCACACTGGGAATGTCTCAGGTGTTATGGATGGAATGGGTTCCTTGGTGGTAGTGATCTGATCACACCTTGGATTATACCCAATGGAATGGGTACCTTGGTGGTAGTGATCTGATCACACCTTGGATTATATCCGATGGTATGGGTACCGGGGTGGTAGTGATTTGATCACACCTTGGGTGGACCCGATGGAATGGGTACCAGGGGGGTAGTGATTTAATCACACCTCGGGTGGACCCATAGGCCTATATATGCCAGCGTGCGTGTTATAGGTAGCTACCATTCCACAGCGTCGTATTCTGTATTCAGATATTTTCCTAGTTTCTCTAAATCCCTTGCTTTATCCCGTTTTCAAAGTGGTTGTTTTATTCTATTGATATGCATCGAAGTGAACCATTGGGTGGATTTTTCTCCAGAACCTCTTGGTTACTGAGATATATTCGTATATCTCACCCCGTCTCGGGGCATTTATTTCAGGAGGTAGGAGTGGAGCCGGAGCAGCGGGCAAGAGGCCCGCAGAGTGAGCAGTGGAGTGCTTCACATTTTGCATTTTGTTGGCCGTGTGGCCTAGGCTAGACTTAGGGCATGAACATCTCATATGTATGTGGTATGAGCTTCATTAGCATATTTGTTCATTCCATTTTGCCTAAGTCTAGTAGTTATGTATTTGGTTATGTTGTCATTTGTATTAAGTTGTAATATTGGAAGAATGTAAGTTAAAGTTTAAGTTTCAAGTTGTAAGTTGTAAAGCAATATTGTAATCATATTTGATGCATGTCTATTTATGATGGAAGGGCCTTAGGCCTATTTTAGGGTATGATTACATGTATGATGAAAATATGCATGAAAGAGGTGTTAGTGATTGCAACTACTTAAGGATGATTAATATGAACTATATGCCTAATAACTATAAACTGGATTGGGTTGTAAGTGCCCCAAGGCGTTGTTGGTCGTTGTGTGTGCCACCCATTGGATTATTACTGTATTATCATGTGATTATTAGGTACATTTGAGGCTTAAATGATCTTTTACAAATTTGGGATTAATGGAAAAACAAAGGAAACTCTGGCGAATTTTCTGTAGAATTGGCAGATTTTAGGCGAACTTCGGGAGAGCATATCTCCCTCCATAGAGGTGGTCCAATAGGGACGTGCCATATGCCATTTTGAAGGTTGAGATGTCCTCTACCTTGTTTCAAAATTTGGGAAAAATTTGGGAAAAATCTGGGTTGATCTTCGGCCTGAAAAAAATGGAGAAACACGGACTGCTCATGTGCCACTGCATCTGGGGCAGTTCTGGACCGGATTTGGGAAATTAATTTCTGCTTCGTTTCTCAGTCAAATAAAGCGTGTGATATATCAAAATGAAGTTTGAGATGTCTAGTTTGTAGGATAAAAATTTGAGAGCAAATGGATGAGTGGATTGAGTGCAGTAATTCGAATAATGTGAGTGGTTTGGAGCTGTTTTTGGGGTTGTTTGGCTATTTGCTTATCCAACTTCAAACGGCGATAACCGGAGCAAATGAGCTCCGAATTGAGCGTATGATAGCTTGCTAAAAAGGGAATTAAGTAAGACAAAGATATAATCCGAGAAGAAGGTTTGGTTGGGAGCGGTGTGGTCGCAGAAAAATTAAGAGTGAAACATGTCCGAATAGGTAAAAACATAAAGTTTGGAAATTGGCTAAGTGGGTTTATGGGAACCCCTTAGTAACTTATAATAAGTAATGTAAGTTATAAAAATAGTTTAAATAAGTCTTCCGCAAGAGTTTACGGTTACGGTCATAGCTTTTAATTATTACGCCTTTTTATGTTTTAAATGCTCGCGTAATAATCGGAAAAAGTGTATTCGCTTTTTTATAAACGAACTGCTGTGATTGTAACTACGCTTAATATCATAATTAATGTTAACAATACCGGTGTACAACGGGCTGTTACATTTTATGGTATCAAAGCAGTTTTGTATGGGAACTCTGATAAAGTAGTACTGTATCTTGTGTTGCATAGCTATCTGTGAACTATTTATGATTAATGTATATGTGATTCCTCAGTGTGGGTCTGATTAGCTCATTCATTTGTGTTACATGTACAGATATCATGAGCAGGGCACGGGGTCGCCGTGGAGCTAGAGGTGCAGGTCATTTAGCAGCACCAGATCCTATTACTGCAGTCCTGAATGCACTGCAGGAAGAGACTGCTGCCAATAGAACTATGACCGAGACCCTGATGAAAAATAATCAGGATATGATGCATGCCTTCATGAATGAGATGAGGGAGGACAGGGCTCGACATAGGAGGGATGATTCTCCTCCATATACGGCTACGGAGATACTCGTACGCCATTTGTTACTCCTCAGCAAGAGGGGAGTGGTGCTAGTCGTTAGTCTGTCGAGGCTAGTCACCACACTACTGATCCTACTTATATCCCAGAGCCTTCTGTGGATCCTTCTGTTGCTGCTCAATCTTTTGGGATTGCTGGGCAAGTGTTGGCAGGTAATAATGAGCAGAGACTCATCTCTTTTAGAAAGCACAAGCCGCCATCATTTCAGGGGTCAAGGGACCCAAAGGTAGTGACTACTTGGTTGAGAGGTATGGATAAAATCTTCCAGGTTATGGAGTGTCAGGATCCCCAGAGGTTGTTGTATTCTGTTTATATGCATGAGGGAGATGCCCACGAGTGGTGGTACACTGCATCTCAGCCTTTCCTTATTCAAGGGGAAGAGATTACTTGGGCTTTATTTGAGAGACTGTTTCACGAGGAATACTTTCCCAGGGATGTCAGGGAAGCTAAACAGGGTGAGTTTGAAAAGTTGGTACAGGGTACCATGACTATTGATGCCTATGTGGCAAAGTTTAATGAATTGGTGAAATTTGCCAATTATGGGGGTGTGCTGTCGACCCCTGAGTTTCTTTCTGCTAAATTTCAGAGGGGTTTGAATGATAAAATTGCAAAGAGGATGTCTAATACTGCTGTGAGAAACTTTGCAGATCTTGTGACTCAGTGTAAACGGGTTGAAAGTGTTTATAATAGATATCCAAAATCTGGTTCTTCGAGGACATCTGCTCCTCCCGGCAATAATAACAGAGGTGGCTACCATCAAAACAATAATAGAGGTAGGGGGTTACAGGTAATACAGCCCCCAGGTCATTTTAAAAGGGGTGGTGGTCAGAAAAGTGGGTATAATGAGAGAAATTCTGCTCCTCGTTGTGATAAGTGCAAGAAGTTTCATCAAGGGCCTTGTACTGTTACTCAAGTTACTTGTTACAGGTGTGGTAAGGTTGGGCATTATTCCTACAATTGTCTTAATAATACTGGGCAGGCTGCGAATCTGCAGACCTTGCCATCTGCACCTACAGTTGGGCGTGTTTATACTACTAATGCACAGCAGACGGCGAAGGCGACGAATTTGGTAAAAGGTACAATTTTCATTTCTAATATTGATTTATCTGTTTTATTTGATTCTGGAGCTACGCACTCGTTCGTGGCGGAATATGTGGCTCAGGGGTTGGGATTAAAAGTATCACGGATGATTCCCCCTATGCGTATTACTACGGCTACAGGAGAGGTTAGTGATTCCTCCTTCATTTGCAAAGAGGTCGGGTTTGTCTACGAAGGCAGGGTTTACACGATTGATTTAATTATATTGCCCCTGGCCTCTGTTAATTTGATATTAGGCATGGATTGGTTATCTCAAAACTGTGCAATGATTGATTGTTGTGGCAAGAGGTTGATTTTATCTCATGAGAAGCCCTCGGTTACTCCGTCTCATTTTTTATCTATGTGCAATGCTGTTAAAGCCTTGAAGGCTGGGGATCAGGGTTACATTTTCTTGGGTGGTCTAGTGGGTGGCAAGGAGACTGAAATTTCTACGATTCCGGTGGTTAATGAGTTTGCGGATGTATTCCCTGATGAGATAGCGGAATTCCCACCTGAGAGAGAGATTGAATTTTCTATTGAATTGTTGCCCGGTGTGGGGCCTATTTCATTGGCTCCATACCGGATGGCGCCACTTGAGTTAGCTGAGTTGAAGAAACATATTGAGGAACTGTCTGCAAAGGATTTTATTAGGCCGAGTGTGTCCCTGTGGGGAGCACCGGTGATTTTTGTGAAAAAGAAGGATGGAAGCATGAGACTGTGTACTGATTACCGGAAATTGAATAAAGTTACGGTTAAGAACAGGTACCTATTGCCGCGCATTGATGACTTATTGGATCAGTTGAGGGGTGCCTGCTTGTTTTCAAAGATTGATCTCCGGTCCGGATACCATCAGATTCGGATTAGGCCGGAGGATGTGCCTAAAACGGCCTTTCGTTCTAGATATGGACACTACGAGTATCAGGTGATT